>NW_009219283.1:0-20868 GCF_000690835.1 Fulmarus glacialis
CCCCAGAGATGTGATTAGCAGCCCAGTGCTGCTAATGAGCCATGCAGCAATATGCTGTGTGTTATGCACAGGCGATCCCCTTGTGCTCACCCCTTCCTTGTTCTCTCTCCTGGAACCTGAAGTGAAAAAAGTTCACCTACTTGGTTACAGAAATAAGCCAGCCTTCAGCGTAGCCACCGGTCCTTGGAGCATACTTTGTGGAACGCAAGTCTTGGGATTGTTTCCAGCTTTGCTGGTTCTCACGTTATTCTCCTTTCCTTGTCTTTGCAGGAGCAGGCCCAGGGAACCATGCTTAAAGTTCTCACGTCTTTTAAAAGCAGTGAAATAGAACAAGCAGTGAATTCCTTGGACAGAAATGATGTTGACTTGTTAATGAAGTACATTTATAAAGGATTTGAAAAGCCAACAGAAAATAGCAGTGCAATATTACTTCAGTGGCACGAAAAGGTATGTGTTTGGTGCTCTCTTGGCTCAGCCACACTCCGCAGGGTCCCTGTCAGGGCTTTTGCGAGAGCCCCCTCACAAGAAGCCGATGATGGCAGGGGGCTCATCCCTGAGCAGCACAGTAACTGACATTGCCTTTTGTCTTTGGTCTCCTTGAGCTGGGACTCGTTAAGCCTTTGCCTGTACGTCAAAGCTTACCCTCAGCCAGGAGGAGAGGTGAGACTTGCAGCAGGGCATGTCTACCGGAGGAAGCATTGCGCTGCCTTCTGTGTCTAATGAGCGCAGTCGCCCCACCAAGGAGAAAGCTGGGAGCGAAGATACGGGTGTTGAACGGTGTAGCTGGCAGCGTTCCATTGTAGCCGTGTATTCGGCTGAGGCAGTGCTCAGGCTGGCTCAGGTCTGGCAGTTTTCATCAGCCGATGCTGTTAGCAGCATACATGTCGCAGCTCAGTAACAGGGTTTAGCAAATCTGTTTGGTTTGCACAGGAGAGGCTTTTGAGATCTCCAGGAAGATTCTGCTGGGATGCGGAGCAGTCCTCTCGCGTTTTTGTGAAATGACTGTCGGGGAGGTAGGCTGTGTTCATCAGCTGCCCCTTGGATGTTCCCTCTCTGGCGGATGAGGCTCGTGAAGGAGCTGCTCGGTGCCACTGCCCCCGGGCAGGAATCTGAGTGAAATGACTTCATCTTCCCCAAGTGCAGGGGTTTTAGCTGCAGCACTGGCTGTCAGTGCTCCTCCTAGGAAGAACGATCCCTAGGAATGCTGCAGCTCCCTGTACCACCGGCGCTGTAGCAGTGCAGCCCGCTGCTAATGCCGGTGTCGTTTTCACAAAGTACGGGTTTTTCCTGTGATATGTAAAGACAGAACTTGTGTAGTGACTCCAGCTATTAGCAGCTGCCTCCAACTCTGCAGAACCTTGACAGGGGAGGAGGAGGGAATTTCTCAGGACAGCAAAGAACATTTTTCTGCCTTTTTTTTTTTTTTTTTTTTTCCTTCCCTTTTTTTTCTGTTGTTGTTTCCACTGGAGACTGTTTTCAGGTAACCATGGGTGGGTGCTCCCACTGTGCATCGTTACACAACAGCATGCTGACTGGAAAGATGACAGTGCTCAGAGCACGTAGGCACATGTAAAGCATCTTGTCCTCTCTGTTTTGAAAGGAACAGGGCAGGTCTGAAGTAGGCCGGGCAGGGTTTAAGATCTTGCTTGTGTGCTGCTTTTTGGCACTACCGGTAAGACGTGTGGCTTGCTCAGAGAGGAGTCAGCTGCTCAGTAGTAGTACCCGTCTGTCCTCTGGAAAAGGCCCGGCTGTCGTCCCATGTATATCAGGTTTGGTAACTCGGGAGTGTTGACATGCATACAGCACGTGCAGGTTCTGCTCCGAGTGGACGCTTTGCATTCATCTGTTTCCTAACGACAGCGAGGTGTCTCATACTGTTGATTAGTGTTCTCGTTTCATACATTGCAATACCCACCGGGCTGTATCTGAATTATCTCTGCAAAGTAAACGCGCCTCATTTTAAGCAGTCAGCTTTAACATTTATTTTTTCATAATCACATCTATCTTCTTCTAGACTTTAGAAGGATACGTTATTTACATTGAGGGATGCAAATGAAACTGAAACGAGCCCTCCTCCTTTCCCATTCAGGGATATGGGAGGTGAGACATTCTGCATCGTCAGTGACATGCGACATGGGTATCCTTCTCTAGATCGAAAAGATGGTTTGTTAGATTTTGGAGAAAGTAATTTTCCCTTCAGATTTAGTGGTATATCGGTTATTAAATTATTGTATTTGGTTTTGTCTGCCCTTCAGTCCCTTGGTTCTTACGTCACGGAGTACATTTACAGAGTATTACTATATATGTACTGCAATAATTTGAGTCAAAGATCACTCTCATCTATATTTACAGAGGGGAAGTGAGGCACAAACTTCCCAAGATCGGAACAAACAAGGATCTGAGTTCAGGTCTGAGCTCCCCCAGTAGCCTTTTAGCTGTTGGCCTAAATCATTCAGAGAACTGCAAAGAGGAGTCAGTGTGCGAATGTAGAGCTTGTCACCGCAGGAGGGTAAAGGCGTCAGCAGGGCAGAAGGCACCTGCAGAGACACGAAGAGGTGGAACAGCCCGAGAGCTGTATTTCCTGTTCTGGTGGTAGCCAGCATGAAGAGTTGTGTTATGGCCTGGGGCTGCGCGAGTGAACCGGCCCGTGCGAGCCTTTGTGTGCTGGAGCAGTCATAGCGAGAGAACCACCGCTGCCCGGCCTGCCAGGCTGGTGGGGCAATGCAGTTTCATCATGGAAACCTGACGCTGCATGATGCAGTTTAGTACCTGAATGAAACGACTTAAAATGTCTTTAATGTCTGCATGTGCTAGAGAAAACAAATAGATTTTCCCCAATTAGCTGTTTAAAGATTTGAGAGCAAAAAAGGGGCAGAATGAGGTAGAACAGCCCAAGCTGCCTATATGTGAAAAGTAAGTTTTTCGAGAAGAGCCATATACTCTTCTGTTACTTACCATGTAATTGTTTGTTCTTTTAAGATGCCTTTTGTGTGCGACACAGTGACTCTGTGTAACACCTTTCTCCTTTTCCCATCCCCACAGGCATTAGCAGTAGGTGGACTAGGTTCCATAGTAAGAGTTCTTACAGCAAGAAAGACTGTTTAAAAGACTATTAACTTGAACCAAGACGACGATGAGTGTTGGATGCCGAAGGAGGAATCAGCTGAAATGATACTGGTCCATCTTTATTAGAGATCGCAATCTACTGAAATACTATGGAAACCTCCTCTTGGAATGCTTTTAACCTTAAAGGTGGGGGAAGAGTAAAGGTATTCCTGTATATTCTGACTATCAAATACAGGAGCCAAGACATCCTCCTGATCCCTTCTTTAAAAGGCAGAGAGAAGGCACACTCCTGCCTCCTATTACTGTAAGTGAACAGGTATTTTCAGATGCTGCTTTATCGAAGTGTGGTGATAAAAGATCCTGTGTGTACTGCTTATTTAAGAGGTAGCTATGTCCTTGGCAGATGCAAGATCCTGACAGCTTATGGGTGGGAGAAGTGTTTATCAGAGCGATGGTTTTGTACGTATGGTCGAAGGACTAATTGGACTATGGGGTTGGTTTCATTGTAAAGTGCCTGCTGCATCAATAAAGTTCTTGGATCACATGAGTTAAGTAATTTATTTTTCGCTAAAATGTAATTCTGACTTATTTAAAAGCAGGCCAGCGATATACCAATTCTAAGCTAAGTGTCCACCTTTGCATGAATGCTCTTAACTGCACCTATTTACAGAATTTGTCCTCAAATCCAGCTATGCTGGCTGTCAGGACCAAGCTCAGCTGTTCCAATCGACGCTTCTAAGATGCAGTGAATATAATACATAATCACCCATGGTTTGATTTTTATATTCTTGTCCATCCTAGAAAGTCAAGAAAATACTTCAGAACTTACTAACTTATTTATGTATTAGTGTGTCCTCACCTTCTGCAGGACCTAAGTAGAGCAAAATGAGCTGCTTCCTTTGAGTCAGTATGCACGGATGTTTTATCCTTGATTTGTCCAGACAGAAGGACACAACTACTCAAACCATCGCTGTCTCCACCGTCAGTTACAGCACACTTGGCAAGAGCGTTGGGGTTGTACAGCGTCCCTCTGGGGCTCGGCTGGCGCTCTGCACTGTGAGTCTGGCAGGGTTCTCTGCCAGGAAGGAGCCTTCCTTTTGGCACAAACGAGCCTACTGCAAGTGAAGCAGCTGCTCAGGGAGGCCCTGCTCCCTTCAGTCTTTGTTTTTATCAGCTGCTAAAAGTGCAGCAGCAGCTGTCCCTGGTGAGAGATGATTTTAGGAGGCAGAAGCACTCTGCCTCATTCCTGGCTTAACTCCCTATGAGAAATAGGAGCCTTAATTACATGGCTGACACACCCATTCTTACCATGGGCAGAAGGTGGGGTTTGTTTCATGCTTTAAATTTTAAATAGCTATAGCATCCCAGTGGAGATAACCAGAACTATAAAGAGAAAGAAATCAAGATTAGGGTTTTGATCCAAAATGTATTGCACCACAAATTTCATAGCGTTTCATAATACAATCCATATTTACAGCATAGAAGGAAAGAAATCCAATGGCCATAGAAAGGATTATGTATACCACTGTTTTTATACAAGGGAAAGTGCATTAGCTTTTTAATGTATGTATACACATCATTCTTGCTCTGATACCTAAAGAAAATTCAACACTTATGAACTAGGTCTTATGGTAAGTTGATCCTGTGTGAGCTTTGGGATCTTAAAATTGAAACTGTGTTAGTGAATATATAATCTAAGATTTTATGCTGTCACTCTTTATTCTAGGCTGCCTGTACTGCTTTTCTTACTGTTCAGCAGTAACCTTTCAAGCCAGGATCAACATAAACCGATTAGTCATTCAGCAGGCATCAGCGTGAGTAGAGGGAATCCTGTCCCCTGTCTTGGGTCCCACAGAAATAGGTCAGGGCAAAGGGACATTCTAAAGAAAGAGACCTTAGAGAATAAAATCTTTCCAGAACCAACAGGGTTATCCTGCCCCCGCTTTGTTTCAGTACAGGAGCAATTGATATAAACCCACTTTTTGATTGTCTGTTTTCATATTAGAGCAGAGTTGTACTCTTCCCATAAACTTCCTTATGACATTGTTAAGTGCCGTGTATTGGGTTACTAAAGACTGTGTTTGGACAAGCTTTAGTGTACTAAAAAAATCCTGTTGGTTTTCTTAACTGTCAATAAATATAACCTAGTTCTAAACTGAGGAGTGTCACTTGTGCCAAGGTAATAGCTACTGCGAGTACCTGTGTCTGGGATATGGCTGATTAACAGAACTGGGGAGGTCAGCCAGGGTATAGATTTTCAGCACATTTACTGCTCTGGTAACTGACCTCACGTGGAAGGGTATTTTTATCTTTACCACAGCACGAGTGTGCATGGAAGCAGGGAGCAGCTCACGTGCTGTAACTCTAACATCTCAACTGCCACCACAAAGGTCATTCAGACCCCTGTTAGCAAAGCAAAGTTAAAAAACTGAACAGTGACTGTATCTCCACTAAAGGACAGGTTGAATTTTCTTGAATATATTTAATAAAAATATTGTTAGTAACACAAACCTCATCATAAGAGAATCACCAGAATTGCAGCCTGCTCATCGAATTCCATACATGTGTAATTTTTTGAAAGTATGTCCCATTTTTAAGAAGTCAGACTTAATGCTGCTTCCCATTTTCATCTAGATTTCGCAGTGGTGTTAATAACTATGGGCAAAATTGTGCTTCCTCTCTGTGAGGCAAGTGCCACCTTGGTCCCCTTTTCTTAAGGGGGAAGGAAAGCAAGCTGCTGGAACCAAGATTTATTCATTAAGAGTTGAATTTTGCCCTCAAAACCAAAAACCTCATGAGCAGCATTTCTTTTACCATGTAGTTAGGACACATTTAACAGCCCACTACATGTTCATAACAGTTTTTAAGCATCAGTATTTGAAGTACAGAAAACCACAACCAAAGAGGCGGATACTGGTTATGAAGATTTGTTGCTAGCAGACTTGGAAGAAAAAAAATAAAAATCAAAGCATTTAGTACCAATATTCTTCACCCTTTGTCACTAGATTTTTTTTTTTTTTTTTTTTTAAATAAAAGGTGTTTTCAGTGTGCATTTACAATACCTGGAATTCAGCTTTAAAAATTTAAAATGGTTTACTACCCCTTCTTCCCAACACTAACAACCTATGGTACAGGCTAATAGATTAGTTTTAAAGGCGACTGAGTATTAGGTACTATAATTAAGACCATTTTAAATATTATTTTTCTTTAAGAAAAGTAAAATCAGACAACTCTAAAGTTGTGCTCTCAAATTAAATAATCATCATCAACATGCAGCCTTCAGGACTGCAGGCCAGGATATATGCACCTTAAATTACACAGTGATACGAAAAAATGCAAACTATTAGTTATGTCAGTATAACAAGGCAAGGCAGATTTCTTTTTTGGTTAAAGCTCCTGCTCCTGTTCTTTGAAAGGCTTTTCAAACTGCCAAAAACTCAATACAGTACTGCCAACATTTTTTTTCATTGCTTGTGTTCCACAGCGAGACAAGGAAGCTTTACTGCACCTAGAGTTACTCAACTCTAGCCCTCCGTAACAGAAGCTGGAATCAC
The DNA here is from genome assembly GCF_000690835.1 of Fulmarus glacialis. Taxonomy (NCBI): domain Eukaryota; kingdom Metazoa; phylum Chordata; class Aves; order Procellariiformes; family Procellariidae; genus Fulmarus; species Fulmarus glacialis. The sequence continues at coordinate 6,621 of NW_009219283.1, forward strand.
CATAACAGATGCACGTGTTAGAAGCTTGAACTGCCAGCACCGGTATTAGTGAGGTTAACATTACCCTTTGGTGCCAAGAAAACAAGACCGATGAGCACAAGGAGCTGACTTCCATTAAGAGACCATGGTCCCCAAATCCAACCCAGAAGAGGTGTTTCAGTTTGTAGTGAAAATTTCTCCTTGCACAGTATTAGTTTTGTAAACAGTGTCAAAAGTTCTTGTACAAAATACTGCAATGACAGTGATTAAGACACACCTGAATTAGTGTGTTCAGCGTTCTTTTCACAGAAAAAAAGTGGCTAGATGCTGACTGCCCATTTTCAGGTTCCCTTAAGGCCACAATGTCCTTGGGCTTGAGATAGACGGCCGGATACTGCCTTTAGGAGATGGTTTTGACCCAAACCATGACATCTAGGACAGGAAAGCACAATACACATTATGCTATGTTCACACTTTTAAGAAGCTGAAGATTTGAAAAAGAAAGAATATGGTACATAGGCATCTCCCCATCATTTGATGGAAAGAATTATTTATAGAACAGAACGCTGTAGACTTCAGACTGAAGAAGTGAAGATAGTTTCACACAATCAAATCTGGAAGAAACAGCGTCCATTTTCCACAAGTGAAGATGACTGAAGATTACACTTACATATATTCCTTTAAAATAATTAAAATTACAGATCTACAGTCATTTAAACACAGTATCTTTAGTCAATCTAGTATTAAACTGTTCCCTGAACAAGATGGCAAGGAAATCTCCCTCGGTTGCAGTCATATGTAGACTGAACACGTCCATCTTACCGAGTGGGTAGAGATGAATGAAGGACATGGAAGGAACTGAGGCAGCACTCATTTATGAACATTCACCAGTAACCACATAGCCAGGGACATGCAGGACATCTCATTTTATGCAATGGAAAGAAGAAGCAGATCTAGGTGTCTAAGCCCAATGTCAAAATGACAAACCAAGAATTCAGCTTCCTGCTTTTAAACATTTGACTGTACACCAGCAAGGAGTTTCTAGCTTCCCTCCACGGACTCAGTCCGCAGGGCAAAATCGTGCTGTTGCTCCTTCTCTGAAGCACTGGAAAGTATTTCCCTCACTGAAATGGACAATTTCCAACATGTATGTATGTGATTAGCTAACATTTTAATAATAAATTACATTTATTATTGTAGCTCAATTTTGGAAAAGATACTTTTCATGATCTCTCAGCATCTAAGAATTTTCATTCCATCTGCTGGGAGTCCCGTTAGAGACTACAAGTGGAACAGAACTCTTACCTTGTACTCCAAAGTTTCTTTAAGCATGTTTTCTTCCTCTTGTGAAAAATTCAGTAACACAGATACAGCTTTAATTAGATGGAATGCCTGAAAGAAACCACAGTATTTTGTTGCTTATGATGCTCTCGGGCTCTACATTCTGGACTATGATGCAGCACAGTTATTCTGTAGGTTTGGTCACAGACTTTCTAGGCACAACTGCGAAGAGCAGACCAGCAGCCTTCCGTTAATCCCCAGTTCCAATAGACTAGGATGGCCTGCATCTTATTTCTTCTGTTTGTGTTTCCTGGCTTTCTGTTCTTTAACATTGGTTTGTATATTTTGGGGAAAGAAGACAAATGAGGAGCCTAGTTAGTTAGAACAGAGATGTCCTGTGACATCCTTTTTTTTTTAAGCTGTGAAAAGTTGATCAAACCAGCATGTAGGCAGGAAAGAATCATGCCATTTTAAATATACACTTAAGTATATTAACTGTAGTACTAATACTCTACATGGGACACACAATGCAGAGTTAGTAAGAGTCAAGCACTCAGGGTACCTCGGAGTCGCACAATCATTTCTTGATCTTACCCACTGACTTGCAATTAAGCAAAGTATATTGTTGGCATGACTTTTTCACCTTTAACTTTTTTGACACCGTGTGGAGAATGTGAAGGAGCTCCAAATGCACAAACAATTACCTCTTACAGATCAACAGCAAGTGGTTTATGTCTTTTTCTTGGTTTGTTTTTTTTTTTTTGCCATCTTTCTTAAATGCACAACCACTCTAATTACATACTCCATATGCTTTTTAGAGTGGTGCAGAGGGTATGTCTTGTAACTTCAGATCTTCAACTTCCAGACATAACTGCCTCTTAAAAATTCACATTTCCCGTAGTTCAGAATAATCTGTACTTCCAAACATATCACTGTTAGCTATTTTGCTGAATCAGTCAACAACTTTTTAAGTGTAGAAGTATGGAACTGGCATAGAAGTGTCCTTAGCAGGTAACAGGTGGCAGTTTCTAGGAAAGACAGACTTAGAAAGAGAAGCTAAGTGTACATCTTTACCTCAGATTCCCGGCAGGACATGAATTTTAGTACAACATGTTTAAGGTACTCAAAGTTTATCTCCCTTGAGTCATTTAAATCAGAGTTGTTTGTGACAGTCACAGAAGCATTAGGCACTTCAGAATTTGCTTTTTCACGTACTTCAGGTACCTCACTGTCAGGCCTTATTTTCTAAAAAAAGAAAAATAGAAATACATTGTAGACTCTGTTAGCTTGACACTGGGAGAGGGTCTGGGTCCAAGATATCTAACACAGAGGGCTTGCATCCACAAGGTGGGTACAACCTGGGCATCAATAGGACAAGCTTCTCATCCTTCAGGGGATCACAGCGGAGAAGTGTCTTCACCTCTCCCTAGACTCTAGGACATAAGCTAGTTGCTGTTAGCATTATGTGTACATTACCCAAACCAGCATGGAACTGGCTCCATGGTAGAAACTATCAGCTGATAATTTTCTTTTATCACTAACCTGCTCTGTGCCTTTCAAACGTGGGCTTTCAGAACAAAAATAACAACATCAGAATATTTTAAAACCTCTGTTAATTTTTTTTAAAATAGAAGAATTTTTTCTTGGAGAGAAAAACTATCATAAGAGGGATTAAAGGGGAGCTTACCCTGGGGCAGATATCACTCCCATGGTAAAACTTAGCTGAATGGCAGGTAAGCAGCAATCAAACCTCAGTTGTTCACTCTACAGAAATGTATTAAATGCCCAAGATTACCTAACCAAGTCTTCTGTAGCTAAAATTCTCCGTTGCAAGAGCTGAGTAGTGATGGCTACCTGTCACACCATCCATTCAATAAATGATCCAGAATAACGTACTTCCTTAATGTAAGGGTTCACCGATCTGCCTGCAAATACAAGGAAACTGCAGACATCCCTAGTAAAAAAATTACGCTCTAGCTAGCAGTCAAGCTTTTGGAATTAGTAGTGCAAGTAACTGTCAGTAAGTGCCAGCTGAAGAGACTGAAAAAACATAACCCTTACCAACTCTTTCTGGAGGGTTTTCTTGAGTTCTGTCATTCTTTGCTGTAGCTGTTTTATCATCTGTAAGCAGAGCAAAGGATAGTATTAATACAGTATTCATTGTCAGGACACATTTTGACCCACAGATATCTGGAAAAACCCACGATAAACAAGTGCAATGAATGAAAATCATTAAACAACGTTGACAGCTCTGAAGAAGCAACCTGAATGTCTTGCCTTTCTAGCTGCACACGTTAGCAGGCATGTGACAGGATAACTTGGGCTTTCATGTGACAGCACAGCGGAAGTGAACTGAATTCACACAGAAGGGCTCTGCAGGAACGCTGTAAACGGTATAATAAACGGCATCTTTCCTCTAAAATAGGTAAGGATTCCTACAATTCTGGCTGCAGTTTTTATCCACTGTTGCTAGATCCTTGTACAATCTAGATGAAAAAAATTTACTCACAGGATACTGGATTCAAATTGGATCTGCCATTTTGGTAAGCCTGTCCTTCTAAGGCTGCTGCATGGGCAGCACCAATTATTAGGCTTCCTAATTAAAAGGGGAAAGACTAACAGCTGTTCCTGCTATTTCAGTTCACCTTGTTTTTCTCAGCAATTTGCTGTTCCAGCTCTCTGTTATCCTTCTGAAGTTGAATGACATCTGCAATTGCTACCTCTCCATTCTGTTCCACCACGCGGTTTTCTGGAGAATGTAAATGCTTGTTGTTCAAGGCTCCCGTCAATTCCTCTAGTTCTGAAACCTATAAAAATGAAAAGAGTGAATTGCAGAGAAATCATGACATTTGCAGCCCATGAACACTCCACAGGGAGAAAGCTAGACTTCTTTTTGGTTGTTGTTTTTTGGGGGGGTAGCGGTGGTTGCTTTTTTAAACCAGAAAGCATTAGTGGCAATCTAGTTGGCTACATCTCTCACTGGCCTGCTTATTGCTTTTGGGTCTCTGTCTCACTGGTTTCATAACGGTTCTCTTGAGACATTTTATGAGTCAAATAAAATAAGGGGTTGTCTTTCATAAACCAGTCACAGATCTGACAGGAAACAGCTTTCTTTAGGAAGACAGGGAACAACAAATAATGGTGGTCTACACCGCTGGTGTTTCAGGTCACGAGCAAGTTGTCAGGGTAAACAGCTCCAAGCATGCATCAGCAGGCATGACAGAACTGGGGTCTCTTGCACACCTGCTTATTCTCCTGAGAAGTCTGAACAGATCAGATTTGCAAGTGCACTCACATTTTTTTCATGTTCTCTGGCCAACAGGCATTCCATCAATTTCCTTTCTTGCCGTTTCTTCTTTCTCCACTGCTCGGCTATTACTTGCTTCTATGTCAGATTGCAACTGATGCATTTGCAGCAAGACAGCTTCATGATCTGAGAAAGGAGAGACCTGCTTAGTATCAGTCTATTGAATCAAATGGGAGTTTCTAATTATTTTTCTTAAACAAAGCAAGCTACAGTGACAGTAAATCCTGACCTTTTTGCCCTGCTCTGTCATAAAGACAGAAAGATGATGGAATTTAAGCCACCCAGCTCACATGCATGTTTTTGCAAAGGAGCAGCCTAACTGTCTGAAAGTCAGAGTGATTTTAATACTTAACAACATAATTATCAATTACACCTGCTCTAAAAGACCCCCATCAAAAGTCTGTGTGACTTTTTGCTGTGATTGCACAGGAACACTTGGGGCTGAGCTGCGAGCACAAAAGGCTAGCTGGCACAAATGGCTACCGACACATGGCTAGCCAATGGAATGGTGCAACAAGAGGCTACAGTTTTGTTCCCTTTCTAAATAATGGCAACACACAAGAGAAACAGTAGGGTTAGGAACTGAATGAAGATGACTGCACTTCATTTTTTGGTATGACTGTGGAATATCAGTTTGCAGCTGCTCTTTAAGAATGTAAATAATCTTTCAAGCAAGCACAGTTTTTAAAGTGGTGCAATGAAGTAGCAGTTTTTTATGTGTATCATTTATTTCATGTTTTGTGCAAAACAATCATTTACAAAAAGTACAGCAAGATTTGTTATTTTATGGTGTATAAACATAAGACTTTGATTTTAAAAAGTGGTTTTGTTTTTAAGCACGCAGTAGAGAGACTGTCCAATTGTTACTGAAGGATAAAAGATTTTTAAAATTCTAATAGATTAAATATGGAAGAGAAATCTAGAATTATTACAATCTATCAGGCAAGCCCAGAACTAGAGACTGTACTTAGATAAAGCTGTCTGGGATACAGTAAACTCATTTGGTCTAACCTTGACTGAGTTGGTTTAGTTCTTCCTTCTGTTTTAGAAGCATATCACATTTTTCATCAATCAGCTGGTCTTTTTCGTTTATTAAGGAAGCCAGATGCAAAACCTTCAAAGCAGGCAAACAAACAAACAGAAGCCATTAAAGACATAAAACTAGAAGAGGGCATTGAAAGATTTCAACATACCTTAGAAGTTCAGAATTTTTTTTTTTTTGTGGGAAGGACTGGAGAAGAATTCTTGTATCAGTGACAAAGGCAGTGGCTGGTTATCTACAACTGGCAGCAGCTGCCTGAGCTCTGTGCTAGGCAATACAACCTTGAAAAAGTGTTTTGTGCAGCATTAGTGTTACAGAAAATACAATGTGGATGTCTGTGATCTATCCAGAGACTCACAGAAGGCATCACCTCTACAATGCTGACCTCATTAAAAAGCACTGAAGTCAATGTGCTGTCAGAGCTAAAACACACTTCGCTTCTGATAAACTCTGTGCCACAATTACAGATTGCCTCATAACCAGCAGGTGGCAGCTGTAAAACAGCCGCTGAGCAAAACCAGAGCTCGCCTTATACCCCTTTTATATACAGCTGGACTAAGCAAGCACAGATCTACAGCAGTCCCAGAAGAATAAAGAAACCAAAAGACGGGACTAAATTCAATCAGACTTGCTCAGTTGGCAGTTCCCAGCTTAAGCAAACACAAGTTCACATTATCCACCATGACCATTTTTAATAAAAGAAGAGCAAAACAAGACTACCTAGAATTTATATTTGGTTACTGGATACAACCTCCTCCCTACGAGGAAATTTACAATTTTAGAATTGCTGTGCTTCAGAGGGACAAAGATGAAGCGCTGAAAGGAACAACAACAGAGTGAATAGGTTTCTTCAAAACAAACTGCCAACTAGTCAATGGCTCAGGATGGCTGGCCCACTGGGACTATGCACCATCTTACAGATTTAAAGGGCTCTGAAATATCAGTCACCTTCATTCTGAGCAAATGTATTCACTTGCTACTACCTGGTCTTCCCCTCAGTTGTTCGTATTCAACTGTCACAACCTGACATAACTCTTGAGCCTACAAACTTACGAATATCCTTAACTTTGCAGTCAGCAGCATTTTACATTCTTCCAATGGAATAATTCACCTAAGTTGATTACATTCTTGTGCAGGCATTTACACAGACACCCTTAAGTTTCAAGTTTACTGAGGCAACCACTGCTGTCTTGTATGCTGACGATATGATTTTGATTAATGTTCCTGACTGTTATGATAATTAAGTCCAAATCTAGTCTGGTCTGTGCAAGGTGGGGAACACCCAAATATATTTTAGACTGTCAGTATTAACCAACCTGCTGTTGTAATTCCTCTCTTTGTTTTCGTGTTTCTTCCAGTGCTTTGGCAATTTCAACACTGACAGTCTCTCTGCTGCTCAATTCATTCTGCAAACCAAAAGTCATTCAGAGGTTACTCAAGACAACTAAAATCAAGTCAGTCTCTCATCTTTAAACCCAAATCCATTAGCAACTAGAATTTATGGGTGTTCTAACACACCATGATTTACACTTCCAAATGAGAGCTACTATTTTGTTTTACTGCACTGCTGCTATCTGCACATGTAAGAGCAACACTGAACTGATATAAGAGGCCAAGCATATCCAATGCTTAAAAGATCTTTTAGCTTGAAGTCTCTATTACAAAGAAGCAGCTCCTTCCTACAACTGATCTTTATTCCAATTATGCATCCAAGAGTAGCTACATAAAAAACTTTCAACAGTCTAAAATTATAGTCAAAAGACTGAGTATAAGCTGTAAATACCTAACCAACTTAAGTTTCTAATTTTTGTTTTGAATGCTATGAATGGAATTTGATGTTGAACTGCTCTGTATTCATTGCTGCTAACAGGATTTAAAAGCTCTTCATGCCTGACAATACGGGAATGTATTATTTCTGCCTGATTTAGGCAGACCCAGGCATTCTGTTTCAGAAAAGGATCAGCCATTTGTAATGCTCCTCAAATGCATTTCTACTAAGTACCAAAGATGATTTACAGCTGTAAGTACATGCAACCTGAATGTAATGTGACTCCAAGTACTGAGAATTTGCCATTAACTGTTTCTCAAACTCGGCTCTGTATTTAACCAACATCACTAATCAATTAAGCCCTTACCTTTAGCCTGTTTAATTCAGACTCTTGTTTTTTAAAAGAACTCTCATACTCTTCTCTGCTTCCATTAAGATTTTCAATTTCCTTTTCCAACTGGCTCTGTAAAATAAAGATCGCTTAAGTGTTAAGCACAATTATTCTAAAGCTTTGTTTAAACAATTAAACACATCAAATGCTTTGTTCATATTTAGTTTCTCAAAGTATGAGATCTTCTATTATAATGCTAGGAGCTGTGAATAAGAACATTCAGATAACATGCAAGGTCTACAAGCCGTGTCAAAATCATTTTGTGAAGATTCACATGGCGACTCATGTGGCCCACTGAACAGTTTCTGTACTTACAATCTTGTGCTGATTAGTTGTTTTATCAAATTCCCAAGCTGTTTCAAGAGCAGCAATTTGAGACTCCAGCCCAGTAACTTTCTGATCATACTGATGTTTCTCAGTTAAAATCTGTTGCTGTAGTTTACTTCTTTCATCCTCTAGATCAGTTTGCTTAAGAGAAATAAAGAACACTGTTAATAAAACGGTATTTTGAAGCTCTGACAAGAATTGGACACCATTCCATGTGACATATACTCAAACTGAAGCAACACTATTCCTTTGGCAGCAGCATCATATACAGATATCAGTTTAGGTAACAAACAGCAAGAAAACACTTGAGTAACGAAACAAACACAGAGAAATGAGTCTCTCTGGGGATGCTGAAGACTGATCTGCTACTGGTCAGTGAAACATCATGCAGTATACTCACCAGCTTCTGGATTTTCAGATCCTGCTCAGTAGCTGCTTCTTTGCTCTTTTTCAATGCTTCTGTTGCAATCTGTAGTTTTTGTTCCAATTCTTTATTCTAAAATATAACCATACATTACAAATGCTTGCACTTCAGCTATTTGTTTCTTAGGATAGGGAAGATATGCATGAAAGCTCTAACTTCATAACCTCTTGGCCCTTCTCTACCACTGAAGGTGGGGAGATGACCAGAGACATTGATCAAGTAGACTTTCCTTTCAAGACTAAATGTGACATGTAGTCTCACCTGAGAGCATAAGTGCAGTGAGGGGAGAAGGTATAGGGCATAAAGAAGCTGGAAACAGTGGGAATTTGTAGTGGGGGGAAAAAAAGACAAAAAAACCCAACCAAACAAAACAAAATACCCAAAAACTTACCTGTGTTTCCAATCGGTTCACAGTCTCAGTGTGATACGTTCTGTCTGTTAGTACCTGCTGCCTTGTTTCATCCAGTTTCTGCTCAAGAGCAGCTTTCTGAAGATTATATTGAGACAAAGAACAAGAGGAAGGATGGACAAAGAGATAAGATTTTTTTTAAATTAAGATTTTCCCTTATACTTCATTAATAATGTCAAACTAAAATGGAACAGTTATTTTGATGCGCAATACAGCTTTGCTCTTGGGAACCAGCAAGTTTGATGCTACCGCATAGGACCTCCGTAGATCATGTCGTCCTGGGGATGACATCATTAATATTAAGAATGGGAAATCCACTGGCATCCTGTCATGATCCAGATATTAAATCTAATCAGCAGCCAGGTCATAATCTTCTAACCCAGGCCAAGTTTAAGGGATAAAAAAAATTTTTTTGAAAGCTTAACTTACCCTGCATCACAGCAAACACACAAACAAAGAAGGCAAAACATTTTCTAGTTATGGTAGTTACTTTCCAAAATGTTTTACTACCCCTACATGGACTTTGAACTGGCTCAAGTTTACTAAGCCAAGTTCATTTATCACAGCAACATCAAGTTGATGTGTCTTGTAGGCAAGCCTGACCAAGGAAGAGCATGTCTCCCCAGGACCCAGCTGGGGGAACATTGCTCCAAGCTGATTCTGAACAGGACCATCGGTGCTTGAGGAAGAAATCGAGAAGTAATGAGAGAAAGGGCCTTGACCAAAGCTAAGTTAGTTTTCAGCTGTTTCTTAACACTTCTGAGGCTCAAGCTTTCAATATATAACATTCTGTTTGTACACCTATGTGCAAAAACAGTTCCCCTCCGTGTCCCAATGCTTTGCAAGTTATGATAATGGAAGACAAAGAACAAGGAAAAGCGTTCACTGTTCTCTGGAAGGATTAACCAATAAAACTCTCAAATTGTTCTATCTCCTGTGGGCATGTTAAAAAGCTGCTCTTTTGCTTCTAAGCAGTCAGATGCATTGCCTAAACAGACAATGCAGAAAGACCAATAAAGACATCTGTGCAGTATCTACATAAGCAGGCTCAGTGTAGTCACCCACACATTTCTGTCCAGCATAGACAGCGTGCCAGTATATACTGAAGGGACAAATGTGCCTGCATTACATTATCATACATTACTTATCACATGTGGAAAGAATATATGTCCTAAAAAATGTCACTAAGATTGCACTTTTAAGCAGTCTATAAAAGTGTAATTACCTCCTTGAGTAGCTCCTGCACGTGTTCATCCCCTGAAAGGTTTCTTTCTAGCTTCTTTTCCAAGGAAGACACTTTCTCCTGCAGCTGTTCAGTAAGTTTATTTCTCTCAGCAAATTCAAGAGTCATCTGTGAGAACAAGAAATCACAGAATCCTTTTTGTAGCAAAGCCTTCATCTAATCCATTGTGGTTTGACTTTAAAAAGTGCCACTAGAAAGAAAGTCCTATTTGAAAAGAGAATATGATCCTAAAACACTTTCTAGACACCAAATTTCAAACTCTCAGTGCACTACCCAAGCGTATACCTTTACACCAGCCAACAGCAGATGCATCTGAAAACACTTAACCTTTTGCTTGCGTTGTTCATATTCCAGCTTCAGAGATTCATGCTCCACCTGTAACGTTTCCAGCCTCTTCTCACAACCAGAACCAGCAACTCGAGCCTAAAAATTTTGAGAAATTACTTGCTTTGAAACTAGGTTTCCAAAAACACGTAACTGATATCTAATCTAACTTCTGCAGACAAGGAGCTCTTTGAATCAAATCTCACTTAACTCAAACTTACATTTTGCAAGTCTACAGAAAGCTGCTGAATGACAGTTTGTAGCTCCTGTTCTCTTAACTCCAGAGCAGTGATCTTATTTTCTGCATTTGTCTCAGCTGTCATTAGTTCATCTCTTCACAGAAAGAGAATAAAAAAAGTGACATACCGTTCCAGAAAAATAATCTTTAGCAGATAATTCTGCTGCTTATGAAAATGGATTAAGCAACAACAAGATTTTCTTTTCCTAAAACCAGCCACCACTTGATTACACATTTTCCAAAAAAAGTGACAGTTAAGCATTCAAACTATGAAAAAAAGAAATCATATCAAGCTTACAAAACCCTAAACAAGTACTACGTTAATTGGCTTGAAAAGAAATATAAACTTGGCATTTACATCCACATCAGTATAACAGAAGCAGTTATTCAGTCAGCTCACTACATATATAAACTCTTCCAAAAAGACAGAACCGGGCATGAAGTAAAAGTATAGGGGAAATGCATACACTTGTCCTCATGAAACACCACATCCATACCTCTGTGCCTCTAGCTCCAAGAACTGCTGCTGCAACTCTTGAAGATTTTTCCTTAGGCCTGATGACTCGTTGCTTGCATCCTGAAGCACCTCTTTAGTGTGGGTTAGCTCTTGAGTGCACGCCTCTAGTTCCTGCTCTGTTTTGCTCAGAGATTCTTCCTTTTTCAAAAGCTGAATATTAGAATGTTATCTTTGACAATACAGATGACCTGATAATACTGATAGTGTCTTCTCATTCAAACTTGTCTCTTTTATTAAGTTACGAGCTCAATTAAATGAAATAATAAATAACTCCCAGAAAAGTCACTGTTGAAATAAACTATGTAATATTGTATGCATATTGTATGCATAGGATTTTGACACTGACCAAGATTGTATACAAGCATTAAGGCTAAAAAAATTAATGCACAGCTACCACTAACTCGGTATTCTAACAAATTTTAGGACAGAAAAAAAAAGTTTAAAAAATCTTACCATGTGTTTAACTTTGGCAATTTCCTGCTGTTGAAAGCCCTCCAGTTCATCAATTTCATCTCTTTTTTGAAAAAGGTTCAAACTCTGCTCCCTTATTTCTTGTAACTGCGTTTCAAGCATTTTTTTTTCCTGATAAACCAACAAAAACAAAAGGAATCCAAGAATATCTGTATGCTCATTTCAAGTCAATGGGAGTTTAGTTAAACTCTCCGGGAAAGGAATCTTGTCTTGCAGCCATAAGGCTCTCTGACGGTGCTACATGTAGAACTAGAACCTCTTCCACATTCACGTCACAGTAGGCAATGTGGAGCAAATTACTGAACTTCAAAAATATCAAAAAAAATCCGTATCCATTACAATGCAGCCAATGATCACCTAAATGAACTGTTAAAAATGGACAGCAAATAGTAGTATGTTTAACGTCTTCATAATCAGAGATACTTTAAAATAGGCTAAGCTAAACAGCTGGAACAACTACAAGACTGAAATCCTGTATTAAAAAAAACCCTACCAAATAGTTTCATTTCTTTGATGAAACAGATGACCTACTGCAAGACCTCAGACGAAGTCACTATCTCCTTCTGCAACACAGCTGCCTCCTCTATAATAAAGGAAACTATTGTTCCACCTTACAGAAGTACATGTTTCTCATTGCAACCTATCATTCTTTACTTCCCCACTGAAAAATAATTCCAGAAATACCTCCTGAAGCATTGGGGCTGGTAATGAAAGCAAATGTCTGGCCTCTCTCACTGAATAAAGATCAAATAATAAAAAGGGCTGAACAGAGTTGAGCTTTTAAACACAGGCTGGTGTTTAAAAATCCACACACAAAAAAAACCCCACCCCAAAACCCCAAAGCTTAATTACCTTTTCAATTTGACCCAGTTTTTCCATCCACTCCTGAATAAGAAAGAAGAAAAAAAAAATCAAAATCCATTTATAGACTTTCAAGGACAGCAATTACGGTAAAAGAAATAATTTGTACTGTTAACAGAGATACTAAGTTGTGGTAATGATTAAAAAAGTAACCAGCAAACACTAACAGCTAGTGTTTTAATATAAAAGCTGAGGAATCGTTTATGCTACCTGAATAAGCTGTATGCAAGTAAAATAAAACAAAAGTGACAACAGGTCTACTGCAACTGAATCTTACCAAATACAAATGCAAGCTTAACCTTACATTAGAAATTGTTGTGGGTTCTTTTTAAATAAGAACAGTCAGAACAATGACAAGTCCTACACTATTTCTGGCATTTGAACTTAATACTCCCTTCTTTCCTCATTGTTGGCATGCAAAGAATACACAATGCCGAACAACTATTTTAACTGATGGTGACACCTGCTTAAAACATCAAGGTCATGCACTCAGATCTCCACAGACAGTCAAAAGTTGAGTTGTTCAAGCTCTGTTACCTGGTCCTTTTTTTCTAAGGCTAAAGCCATTCCTTCAGCCATCTTGGCTCGACTGGCCTGGTGAGCTTCATTCTGCTCCTGAAACTTCCTCATGGAGGCTATCAAAAGAGAATCACCAGCTATATTAAAAACTCATCTTTTTAAATTGCTTCTGAATTTTCTGTAAGTTATTTATCACTTTAAAGAGCTGCTTCTGCAAGTAATTAGCCCCATCTTGACCCTGTAACACTAACGCTGTGCCATTTATTACCTCACACTGGTTGCACATTGGACAAATGCCAGAAATAACAGAAGATAGCAGTACTGTTCCTCACTGGCTTGTAATAAAGCTGTAGGTTTCAAAAAAGTCTCTCCTGCACGTTAGCCCCACATTTGGCAAAAGGAGTATAACAACAACGTTGTTCAACAACCAACACACTACTGCTGCTTTTCACACCGCAAATAAGGCAAGAACTTGTGTTCTAATTCTTCGCAACCTAGAGGTGCACAGTTTGAAAGGAAATGATTAAAACATCTGTACATCAAATGCGTTTCCTTCCAACCATAACAGTTTTCAACTTAAAAAAAAGAAAAAGAAAAGTACGTACAATCCTGATGCTTTTCTAATGCATTTTCAAGCTTCTCTTTTATCTTCTGCAAGTTTCGGATCTGATCAGCATAATCTTGTGTGAGGAGGGAGAAGCACAGACCAGGAATGAACAGACATTGGGGAAGGAAATTTTTAGGGGAAAAAAAAGAAAAAAAAAAGAAAGAAAAGATGAGTGGAAAATGACGATGATTTTCTCAACCAGAGAGGAAAACCTGGGTGACCATAACAATGAACACAAGCAAATAGTTCTGTACTGTCCATAAGGTAAACGGTTGGTACAAACAGGAGGACCTGTCCTAGGTGTGCTAGTTACACAAAAAAGGGCAGTATCAGAGAATGAAGAACTATCCCCACTTTTTTCTTCATTCAGGAACAGTGATCTATTTAACTCTGTTTAGGAAAGGTCTCTCTCATTGGAGGATGCGAGGATGGGGCAATTCACAGACGCTTGCACTCTTGTTCCATACTGCTTGTTGTTCAAGTTGCACAGTATCTGAGGCTGAGCTCTGACTGGTGCTCCCGCTCGGCTAACAAACTCGC
>NW_009219284.1:0-222 GCF_000690835.1 Fulmarus glacialis
TCCCCGGGGGGTCTGGGGCACTCTGAAGGAGGACCAGGGTGCAAAGTGCTGGGGGATGTTTTGGGGTGCCCCGGAGTAGGACCAGGGCACTTTGGAGCCAGCCCATGGTGCGGGCTGCCTGGGGTATCGGGGGTGCTGCGGAGCAGGGCTGGGGCACAAGTCGTGGGGGGCACAGGGGGCTCTGGGGTGGAGCGGGGAGGGTGGGGTGCGCTAGCGGGGTTG
>NW_009219284.1:294-8393 GCF_000690835.1 Fulmarus glacialis
GCGAGACTGGGGGTCAGTGTGTTGCGTTGCTCCAGAGCAGCCAGGGCTGGTGAGGCTGGGGCGCACCAGAGGCCCCTTTGCAGACCCCACCATGCAGACCTGTCATGGCAGGATGTTTTGGGGGAAAGGGGTGTCCCTCCAGTGTAGATGGGAAACTGCATCTCCCCCAGATGCTCTACTTACCCAGAACTGAACCAGTTCAGACCCTGTGTGGGGAAGGTCTCCTTCCCACTCACAGACCCCCAGGATGGTCTCTGTGTCCCAAGGGAGGTGTATCCCCGCACCATGCAGCCATACAGCGAGGAGCCAGCAGTTCTTGCGTAGCAGGTGCTGGGAAAAACAGCTGAAATCTGGCAACCCTGGAGCTTAGTAGATCCAACTTTCTATAAAGATGATGCACGTTCCCCAAGGGCTCTTTTGTGTGTCCCCAAAAACAAACTGATCCCCTGCACACACAGGAAGGGATGCTCAGGGAGGGAGATCACCAGTAGGATGTGAGTGCTGGTGAAACCTGCGCCCCACTAAGGGAGTGGCTGGCAGAGGTTTGGACTGTGGAGCAGGTTTTGTTTCAAAATCTACTGTGATTACATTAAACAGCTCATGAGCAGTTTTAAAAGCTCAACAACTAAGTATTTTATGTGGGGAAGGCTTTGCTGCTTGCTCTGTTGTCTTTTTAAGTGATCCCTTCAAGACTGGAGAAATCTCAGGCCCTGTTTAGCAGCACAGCCCCGAACACCAAAAAACAGGGACTCTGCCCTGCAGGGGACATTTTCCATGTTCCCCATCCACAGGATCAGTCTTTGGGTGCCCTCCCAGAAGGACCTGCCACATCACTTCCCCCAGCAATTCTCCCATGGGCATTTCTCAGATAGGCAAGGATTATTCACACCAGACACTCCCTTCTCATGATTTAGTTCTCCCCATGGCTAGTTTTTCCACCAAAACCTGAATACTCACTAAAACAAAAGATTGCCACCAGGGAGTCCTCACCAGTCTTACGTCTAGATTACCCCTCAAGAAGGACGTGTTCATGGCTCCTGAGCCGTGAAATGAGGGTGATTTTAGCTACTGCGGCCAACTTTGCAGCTATGTGCTTGAAGAGCGCTCCCATAACCTGTTTGTGTGGCTCAGCATGGGAGCAGCAGCCCTCTGCCACGCGGAGCCGGTGTCAGGCGAGGAGCATCGCATCTTTCATCACCCCAGCCAGCTGCTCCGGGAGACACCGGGCTGTTTCCTGGGACCTGCCTTGTTCTTTTCCTCACCTCCTGATTCACTCCACAACCATTCTCACGTGTGTGGGCTCTCCAGCACCTTGTAAGCGGCGAGGATGTGCCTTTGCTTTTGCATAATGCAGCTAAAAATCAATCAACCACGACACGCGAGTCCATTGGAAACCAGGCTTCATTAGCACCAGCGCAAGAACAGTTTGTTTTCTTCATTCCATCCAGAGCTGAGCTGGTTCTGAACTCCAAATGCTTTCACTTGTCACTGGTGTGTTTGTGCTGACTCAGTACATAACTGAAAAAAAAAAAAATTTTAAAAAGCTTTAAATGCTTAATGCTAACCATTCTGCTGGCCAGATGAGGACGTCACGTTTTGCATAACACAGAACAGATCACACTGTGTTTAGGAACTATTTGCAAAGCACAGTAGGATTTATTTTATAATTTTTTTTTTCACTTTAAAGGTGGGAAACAGCCCAGGGTCAGTGCAGGGTGAGGAGTTCCAGGTGGTGCTGCAGGAGAAATCAGCCCCTCCTCTGGCTCCCAGCCACACACGCCGCTTGTGCATCGGCTCGAGTACAGCCTCATTAATGTGGTCCAGATTGTTGACAGGGCGACATGAGGATCAGGGATTTCACACCGGCTATGTTTGCTCGTTTTTAGTGCATAAATATTTGTTGCAAACGTTGACATTTGATTTTGACACATTAGGGATTAAGGAGTGGCTCAGAGGTGACAGCACGTACCCAGTGGTTCCTTTTTTTGTGCAGAAAGAGACCTGTGTGTTCCTTAGTGTGTCTTCAAAGGCACCATAAGCACTTGCTAAACAGGAATATGCACCAGGAATGTTATGACCCCTTTTACACACAGCTATCCCTGCTCTGCCCACCAACCTCCTCCTGCGTGGATGAGGCTGTCACCATCAGACCTGAAAGTCCTGTTGCACAGAGGTAAAACTGGTTTCCCTGTTTCAAAAGCAGCGGAAGGAGGAAAGTGTCGGCATCCCAGCTGAGGAGAAGGAGCGTTGCCATCAGCAAGGGCCACGCAGGGCTGACGGTGGCACGGCTGTGTAAGAGCCCGTGCAGCCTGCTGGGTGATCAGGCGAAGAGCCAGGGCTAAATCCAGCCTCAGCATCTGTGCAGACCCACTCGTGCCCCCATGGTTTACAGCACCCTTTCAGCAGCGCTGCGCCTGGATCCCAGCTTGTCTGCAAGCCTTGAGAGTTGGCCTAAGGAATTATTTTTACACCTCAGTACGTGCAAATAACACGGAGGGAGTTATTTGCATCGTACCCCTCCCTGTCAACAAACACATCAGCTTCCTGGAATTTTCGCTTTCTTTGCATCATAATATTTCTAGATCCAGTACGTTATTCAACCACCAGGTTTCTCCATTTGCCACATGGGGTTCAAAGCCGGTCCTGGGAAGTGAAGCAAAAGGAAGTGGAAGCAGGTGGTGTGGGAGACTCTTCGTCTGCAGTCACAGCTCGTCTTTTATAACAAGCACCTTTTCTTTCAGATCTCTCTGCAATAAGGGGAACTGCTCCATGCCTGGTTTTCTCTTGGGCAGAGGCAAGCAGATTGCCACACTGCTCCTTGATGTTTGGTATTCGAGGTCTGCACTGTGCTGACTAGGTGTTGGGCAGGGAGCAATCATCTAAATTACACGGTGTTGTTCCTGGGTCCTGAAACTCTGCTGCTTGAGGCCCTGACTCTCTCAGTAAGGAGGATCAGATGTAAACAGGGTTGGGGAATTAAAGAAAACTTTAGTATTTTCCTTTAAAGAAAACTTTAATATTTTCCCATCTGAGTCATACAGGCTTTGCCTGAGGCATCATCATTCCTAGCGAAATAGGTTGACTATCACATGGATTGGCAGGACACAGAGCTGCGATGTAACGTTATCTCATTGCTCATGTAACTGGGCTTATGCCTGAACTCCTGGAAACTGGAGAGTCACAGGGGGAGAGCCCAGATCCGTATCTGGCTCATTTTACTCTCTTGGGCCAAACATCTTGGCAAAGAGATTGGCAGAACATTATCACTCGGTCTTGGAAGCAAGTCCCACATAAAATGTACAGAGATGTCTTTTTCCATGGGCAGTCATGTACAAGCCGCATACTCCTGAAAAGGGAGTATAGCTAAAAGCAAGGTCAGAATTGTCCCCGTTATCTGGGGGGGAAGCCCTAGGATGGGTGACAAGAACATGGTCTGCGGTGCAGGGTGCTATAAGCTTGCCTTGATGCGTTACAACTTTTTGGTGTTTCAAGGGCAGCTGTGGATCCTCCTTCTGTAGGAGATCCCATGGAGGGGCCCAAAGTCAGCATGGCTCATTTAGTACCAGCTAATCCTGGAGTGCATAAGGGCATGGATAACATAACCAAGAGATTAGAGGAGGAAAAGCCATAAGGAACCCACTCTTTGAGGACATGACTCCACCTTTACATTGCAGCAAGCTCCACCACTTCCAAGGGGTTTGGTGTCCACAGGGAGCAGCATTCTAGCAGGCCAGACCTGGAGGTCACATCACCCACTTTGTCTTCTGGATGGGGAGAGCTGATTTGTAATCGGTCGTTACGACAGGGTCAGACAAAAGTTACCGGCTTCACAAGCTGCTGTGTGTCCATGTGCCTGGCCTGGGACGTGTGGGCGGGGGTGACGCCGTGGTGGCCCATCACTGCAGCTCGGGGACTCGCCAAGCTGCCCTGCCCTGCTCATTCACCAGCCCGCGGGGCCTTGGCTCCTTGCCCCAGCGAGAAGCGAGTATGTGCCGCCTCTCTCATTTCTTCTTTTTTTTACTTTTCCTGTTGAGCTCCCACCCACCTGACAAAGATGCCAGCAGGGCTGGCGGGGACCCAGCGCTTCCTTTTCACTTTGCCAAAGGAGGCTGCAAGTGGCAGTGGGTGGGCTCTGCAGATGGCAGAGCCTGCTCTGCAGCGATGCCTCTATCCTGCCCTGGTCAGGTCAGGTCCAGGGTCCAGCTTGTCCCACTCATCCAGTGCCTTAATGGGTGACAGGAGGGTGCTGGCGGAGGATCCCAGCTCCCCTTCACCAGGACACTGACTGGGAGCAAATCTGCTGGTGCCAGCTGGGTTCTCTGGGGCATCCCAGTGTGATAGTGCATGGCGAGCATGGGCAAGCGGCGAGGTCCTGCAGCTGAGCATCCCCTCCGTGAATACTCCCTCCCCAGCAGGCAGGAGCTGCCGGGTGAGTGCTCGCCCTGGCTGCACTGCCCGGGGGGCTGCAGATCTTTCCCCTCTCTCTGCTCTTGGTGTTGGCTCCTGTACAGAGGTTTTTTCAGATCAGCTTTTGTGTGTAGCTTCCTCATCCTCTGCCCTGGTCTTTATTCCTTCAGCTCCAGCTTCGCCACCTGCCTGCAAATTCAGTGTCCTTCTTCGTGAGGACAAGAGCTCTTGCAAAGCCAGTGGCTCAAATTCCAGCTAAGACCCGTGTCTGACCATGCAGGAGAACGAAGCACCTTGAAGACTCAGGGAGCAGTGCAGGGGGCTGCTCAGGGTCTTCCTGCAGCCCCCCTTCCCCACAGCCAGCCGGTGTGAAGCCCTAAACACAGGCACGGGGCTGGATTTCAGGCAGGATGAGCAAGGCTGTGTCTCTGCCACAATTATAAATAGCTGCTTGCGGGCTCCCTGGCTGGCTGCAGCGGCGGTGGCCTGGGCAGAGCTTTCTGCTCGGGGAGCAGACGAGTATTGCTGGCTGTTCCTTTTTTTTTTTTTCACAGGCTGTTTCGCCTCCACCTCTCACTGCACTTTGGACGGCAGGTGAATCGTGTTTGGGTAAGTGATTCACCGCCCTGCTGCCAGCGCGCCCTTTCATAACGCGCAGACGTCACGGCTTTTAAAGAGGTCAAGTTGTTAGTACTCGGTGGAAGATCTGTCACCCAGAAACCTGTCCTGGTGGATCTGCCGGAGCAAATTGCAGGTTTTCCTTTGCAAGAAACCTGGCACCATTTCTGTGTGGATTTTAGGAATGTATTGCAGTGAGGTTTGGGGAGTAAAGAGTCTGCTCTGCTCTTCTGAAAGAGCAAATGCAGGAGTCCTAGAAGGGTTTGCAGGGGAGAGAATGGTGCTGTGAAACTTGGGTATCCTTAGAGTTATTTTTATGAAAATGAATCCCAAGCACGTCAGTGAATAAAGCTCTGCTATAATTTTTAGCTGCTAATTAACATAGCAAAAAGTCTTAATTTACGGATTTTCAGAATGAGGGGACAAGTTGCAGAAGGACGCAGCCCAGAGAGACGTGAGTGGGAGTGCTCTGCAGGGAGCAGGAGCAGAAGCAAGGATTTGACCTTCCAAAACACCCTTCACTTGCAAGACTGAAGTTCTGTTTGGGTTTTGCTTTTCTTATTATTCAGTGCAAAAATGGAAGAGTCGTTTCATAGGAAACCTCTGCCTGGCGCTCTGCAGAGTTTAGCAGATCATAAGCAGGGCTGCAGGAATCAACTTTTCTGGGAAAGTCAGGCTTTCTAACTGTTTCCATTTTTTAGTGGAATGAAAAAGCAGCTTGAATTTTTCCATGAAGAAGGTCACTTGGGAACAGAGGAAAGATTTCTTTTTGATCTCTACGTTAGAGAGGCTTGTTTCCCTAATAGGACACTTTATATAGTAAAGCCCCTAGATGCAAGGTGATAAATTTTATCGCAAAATAAAGGTACAACCTTTCTGTTCTGAAATTGTTGACATTTATAGAAAAATGCCTTTATTTGGAGGCATCTCTGCATGAAATGGTATAGAAATCAATTCTTTCTCCACGCCTGAGCTCTCTTGGCATCTCTGCTGCTACGAGGCCGCGTGCCATGTGGGGTCCCTGCAGGTAGCCCCAGATGCTGTGAGCAGGGGCAGCACAGCCCCTCCTGCTCCCCAAGGACCAGCCAAGGTTATTATATAAAGAGGAGTAAATGTGTGTAAACAATACTTATTAAGTAACTCCACGGCTGCCAGTTTCTCTTGCTGGTCTTCTTTTCCTACTCCACCCCTCCAGAGCCTGACGTGATGGGCGTTCAGCATGGCTTTGTCCACGCTCTTCTCCCAGCTGGGTGAGGGCACATCAGCTCCAAGGACGCCTGGTTGAACCTTGCAGATGCTTCAAGCAAATGAGGTGGTTAAACACCCCGATGAAGTCAGACCTCATGCCTAGCAGTGTTTGGGAAGCTGCTGGCTGTCACGTCTGTGGACAAGCACCCATCTCGGCACACCGAGGTCGTGCTGGGGGACATGTCCCACAGGACAGCCACTGTCCCCCTGCAGCTAAGGGTCCCCAGCATCCCCAAAAGCCAAATGTTCCACCTGCTTTTTGCCTCCTCCACTAAGTGTTTTTAGAGCCCTAATCCACGTGGCTGACGCGAATGCTTGTGCTATACGCCCATTCACGTTGCCTGGCTTCAAGCCAGGGCTGAGATACAATGAGGCTTAGGGACGCCAAATAATTTGAAATGGTTTTCACCCCTGCAACATTCTGGGGAAATTTGACCGATTCAAATCAAGGCAGCACAAGGGGCACAGAGGGCAGCGAGCTACATGCAGGGCGAGGTGCCAAAGGCAGGACAGAACCTCTCAGCTGCCGGAGGAGACACCTGGATGTTCACACAGCTGGTCCCTGGGTGTGCTTTGCTTTTTATTCTTGTGCCACAGGGATCTGGCTGCACGTGTTATATTTGCACAGAGCTTAGTTCAGTGGCCTGAAGCAGGGACCATAAAACACAAACAGCAAACAGTAAAACTTTGCTCAGCTCGGCGCTCACCATCAGCCAGGGTGCACCCACGCTGGCTCCGAGGACATGAAGGTGCTGGGATTTGGGCACTGTGAGGACATATTGGTGGGGTCAGCTGCAGACAGCCACTTGCGAGCTTCACCCCCTTTGGGAGCTGGGGCACAAGGTGCAGAGGACAGTCTTAGGGCTTTTAGCTTCTTAGGTGAGATATCTGCCATCAGCTGAAAAGCAGAATCTCACTCCAGTGAGCTGCAACACCTCTCAGCTCCAACTGAGCACCTACAGGCATGCTTGACCTAAGAAAATGAAGTCTGGCACAGCATGCTTGAGAAGTTTAACTTAAAAAGCAAAGGCAGGGCCTCCCCTTTTCGCATCCAGATGCAGATAATTTATTCCAAGAGATTCCCATCTTGCGGGAGTATGGCCTGAGGGGACTGTAAAATGCCACAACTCCATATACTATTTGGAAGTAGGTTGTGTCTTCTGCAAGAGTCCTGCATACTTGCATGGAGGGGAAAGTAAAATATGTAAAATAATCCCACACAGGTTTATTTTACATTAAGGTGCCTTGGTTACACAGCAGTAAGGCACTTGGACTCAGCCTTTCCCTGCTGAAGCCAAACGAGCGCATTGAAACCCAGTTTAGATTTTGGGGTTGTTTGTTTTTCCCATGTTTGTGTTTTCCCTTTAATCTTTCTGCCGGATAATTAAAACAACATTCCTCAGCATCTTTCCTGCTGTTTGTTGTGGTTATACAAGAGCCAGCTGCATTTGTTCCATGAAAACAACATCTAAAGCCACGTTCTGTGGTTTCAAGTAGAATCGTCCACGGTGTTGACTCTTAAACTCGAGTTTGTCTGAAATCTGCATTACTCAGGAAAATACCCTTAAAAATAAACAAGACTCTTCAAGGAAAAAAAATCAAGGCACCGACGCAGTGGGGAGAGCTTATGCTCAAGTTTGCATTGAAGTTTTTATTGACGGTGAGGCTTCTGGGCTTGGATACCGCCAGCAGCAGCGAGGTGCTGGCACTGCTCTTAAGGGCACAATCTTCTCCTCCGAGGTCCCTTTTCGCCACAGGGGATGGAGCCCGCAGGCGATGGAGCCCGCAGGCGATGGAGCCCGGGCCGCCCGGCTGCGCCTCCCGCC
>NW_009219285.1:0-229 GCF_000690835.1 Fulmarus glacialis
GGGCCAGGTGCGGTGCCTCGTACGTGCACGGACGTGTTTCTACGTATAGGATAAGAGGATGCTCAGCACAAATGGGGTGACTCGTAGTCCTCCCACTCAGTCCCAAATGCTCCCTTTGAACGGAAAGCGAGAGGAGACGTTAAAAAATACCTTCCCGTCGTTTAATCTGGGCTATTTGGCTGCATACAGCGCTGCAGCCACGAGGTTAGGGAGAGAGAGCTCCCCTCGC
>NW_009219285.1:496-2682 GCF_000690835.1 Fulmarus glacialis
GATGCCAACGCCACCAGCTCAGATGCCAGCAGAGGACCAAGGTGTACCAGAGACAGCCCTGAATCCCAAGGGACACCAGCATGGGGACACCATGCCCCACACCCTGCCCTGCTGCCCCCCCGCCGCCCCATGGCACACGGGACACCCCAAACTGGGGAGACAGCCACGGGCTCTGTGAGCCACGCTGGAAGCCGATGGCATCACCACAAGGTTCTTCTTGGCAGAGACCTGCCCTGGCCGCTGCGCCCTGTAGCATCGCCGCCTCCAGGTCTGCTCTCCCAAGGTTGGGAGGATGATGACTTCAGCCCGATGTCACGCTTGGTCTACCGTCAGCGCTCGCCGGTGCATGGTGAAGCCTGATGCGAGCGTTACGGAGGAGCTCTTCCAGCACACGCGGTGCTTCCAGGGGAGAAACCGCTTGGGCCAGGCCAGGGAGGGGTGATGTGGTGTTCAGAGGTCTCCACACCACAAGGAGACACGAGAGGATGGCAGCTGCCATCTGACTGCCACCAAGGCCTTTGCCTCGTGAGCTGTAGTACCGTTATCGTGGTAGAAAAATGAAAGTAAGTTGAAGGATACACATTGTGAGTGTATCTAAACAGACCTCCGCACCAGCTCCCAGCTCCTCCCAAGGCAGCAAGGTGGCATCAAAGCAAAGGTTGGGATCCACAGGGTGATGTGCCCATAAACTGCCTGTGCAAGGACTTAACCCACCGCTCCTCCTGGCCTTTCCACAGCCTCCAGCGAAAATAATGAGTTCAACACCATCACGAGAGCTGGGGCAGGACGAGACAGAGCGATCCAATCGCTCCTCCACCTTCGAGGCCAGCAAAGGGAAAAAAAAAAGCACAGACAACCACCCAACCGACTTGTGGTGGGTCCCAAGGACTCGAGTGAGACATGTGATGCCAGGAGCGGAGAGCCGGGCTGGTCACCAGCAGCTGGAAGGGTTTGGTTCCACCAACACCAGAGATGAGAGCTTGCTACGTTGAACACATCACTGCCCACCATCGGGGGACCAGCACCCAAAGAGTTGGGCCACTGGATTTCTCCAGTGCCATAAACAATTTATGCGAATTAATTACTTGGACATGTGTTTTTTAAATCCAGTTTAAGGAATATGGACTTTTCCAATACACAGATAAACCTTTGGAAAAAAAAAAGACAGCAAGAAAACTGATTTTGTGGAGAACAGCTGGCAAAAAGTGAGGCTACAGAAGAAGCCAAACCTCACCAACGACCATCGGGGGAGTTCACGCCGTAAAACTCGGATCCCTTTGAAGCCTCCAGCTGAAGTAACAGTCAAAAGAGAAGTCAGCCGAGGCTGCCGGAGAGCTTGGGGAGCGCTTTGGTCACCGCCAGCACCACGAAGGGCCAGCACAGGTCCCGGCTCCCGCTGCTGGGCACTTCTGACCCGCCGCAACTGGAGACCCTGGCACCAGACCCCAGCACGAGTGGCCGGGGCTGAGGAGGGGTAGAAAACCAGGAGGCTCCCCAGGACCCCTGCGCCCCTCCGCGGCTGCTCCCCACAAAAAACACTGGTTACTCTTCTCGCTTAATTATTCCTATCAGCACTCCATCACTCGTGCCCCAGGTTGCCCAGCCGGCTCGGCCACGGCCGGAGCCTTTCCCGCGAGCTGCCCTGTTAGCCAGGCTTTTAATTTTAAGTGAGGATTTTATACGAAGATAATCTCTTCCAGCTGCGGTGATTTCTATCTGGGGAGGGAGGATGGCTGCGTTTTCCAGGGTCGATGGTTCAGGACGGTCCTCCACCGCCTTCAAATATTCCTGAAACGTTCCCAATGGTCCCGATCGGAGTCTTCTTCCCAGCAAATGCAAATATTTGGACATTTTTTGGAACAGGACGAAATAAAGGAGCGAGGCTGGAGGATGCGGGGAGCAGATGCCAGGAGCTCATCTCCGGATGCGCATTTCGGTGATGAGCTGCCATCCCACGACCGACCTTCCTCGGGAAGTTTTACCCCCGTGGGAACACCTGGGGTGCGTATCGCCCTAGCGGGATGCTCCCGAATTCTGCGGAGCTGGGATGCCCGGGGATGCGGAGCCCGGCGGTCCCAAGGTAGCTTTGGTGGAAATCCTTCCATGCAATGCCTCCCGCCGAGCGGCAGCTCCCGCGAGCTGATCGGGGTGTCCCTCGCCCGTTATCCCTCCAGGATGTTTGGATC
>NW_009219285.1:2746-3020 GCF_000690835.1 Fulmarus glacialis
GGGACCTTCCCCGTCCCTAACCCGGCTCTGCCGGAGCACCGTGAAAAGCAAAATCCCTCTTCCCAGGCCAGCAGCACAGGGGATGAACATGCCTCCCTGCAGGAACGGACCCTAAAAACCCACTTTTCACCCCAAACTTGCTTCCACCCCTTATGCCCGGGTGAGGGGCTGCCCCCGGGCCGAAGGGGCTGTGACAGCAGCACCGCGCGTGGGGACACGGGTACGTGGGGACACGGGTGCTCGTGGCACCACCTGAACCCAGCCGAGTCGAAGA
>NW_009219286.1:0-2636 GCF_000690835.1 Fulmarus glacialis
GGCTGGCGGCGGGGCGCGCCCTGCGCCGGGGGCAGCCCCGGGCGGAGAAACGCTTCTGAGCGCCTCGGAGAAGGCAGCAGGGAAGCGGCGGGACCGGCACAGCCACCGCAGGCGTTCTGCCGCCCCACGACCATTTTGTGCCCAGAACCCGCCACGGAGGCACTGGCGGCAGGCAGACGGGCTCGGGAATCACGAAAAATTTTGCTGAAATCTGCTAATTTACGGTAAATAGCCTGAGCACGTACACCCTTCCTGTTCACAGAGACAGCCTGTTCCCTCGGGTTCACAGGGCCCCTCTCCGCACAGCCTCTGCGCAACATCACCTCTCTTCTAGGAAGCTGATGACAAAGAGTCTACAGCTATTAAAAATAATTAAAAAAAGGTGAGGTTATTACATTTCCAAATGTACATACAAGTACGCAACTCAAAGCAAGAAGCAAAGAAGGTAACACCTAGGGAATACCAGACTACACGTAGCGCATACAATCTTACTCTGCCTGCGATCACACGTTTTCTCTCCAGATTATCGCATTACGTTTCTTCCAAGGCAGCTGCCTAAATCAGCATTCAGAGAAGATATTGCTGAGATAAAGAATCAGGATTGCATCACTGGGGGACGGGCGGCAGTAACACCTCCTCCCTGCCGAGGGGTAGCAAGTGAGAGCCTGTCTACACGGCCACACTGACCGGAATAACCAGCGTCGACTGAGCCCTCACGTCGCGCTAGCAGCCCTTTACAGGGACACCTCTCTGGCACGAGAGACACTTTACCCTGGTATACTCGGATGCTCAGAAAGTAAAGCTGTTATTCCAAAATAAATTTCATGCTGGAACATCTGCATCTCCAAGAAACAGTTTAGTCCAAAAGCTGAAGACAGAAAAAAGAGTATGTCATATGGTTAAAGTGAACGAAAGCCACTCCACAAGCTTGGGTCTAATCAAGCCACAAATTTACATGCAAAATTGAGACAAAACAGAATTTAACTGCACGATCACTAGAAGCCTGTGTTTTTCATACACACATGTGAGAGATAGGGCCCACACGTCGGCAACTGCAGCCAGTATCGTCAGCACCAAATCAGCACTTCCTGCGGGGAGGTGGTGCAAGCGTGGCGGATGAAGACTCGAGAACCAGAGGCCCCGAGTTTACCCCAGGCCAGTCAACAAGTCGTTCTGGGGCCTTCACCAGTCGTTCCTCTATCTGTAAGGTGGAACAAAGCTCATACATCTAACGTATAGAGGGGGCTTGCCTTCAAACCAACCAGCCACTCTCGTTCTCAGGCTAGAAGAGAGTAATTTAGCCGTGCCAAAATTTTAAGGAACTTCTGTTTGGGCCTTAATTTGTCTGCAGATGGGGAAACTGAAATCCAAAGAAAATACTAGAGCCTACCAAATCTTACATTTATCTGGGAGAGTAGAGAAAAGCCCGGAGGGAAATTCATCTTTCTGTGTCAAAATGATCAGTATTAAATAAAACATATTGAAAAGACTACACAAACTGAACATCAGCTTTGTTCCCCAATGTGTGCCAATTCAGCACAGATCATAGGAAAAAGCACTTCAGGTTATCGTAAGGAATATATTGTGGAGGATAGAATTAAAGCTTCATAAAGATACCCTCCCCATTGCAACCCAAACTGTACAGCTTCACCAGAAAAGGCACATTCTTAACTACACCACGCTAAGATTTGGCTTATGTTAACAAAACCAATACAGCTTTCAAGCAAGCAAAGGTAAGGAGCTGTGGGGAATCTTTGACCTCCAAATTTACACCAGAATAAATGACTCTTTCACCACCACCAGAGTTCGAACTACCCTGTGTCTGCAATAATGGATAAAGCAGACAAACCTCTATGCTCAGCCCTGACTTGGCTGAGAAAAGCTACATCAGCACTTGTGCCGCAGCACTGGAGTTAACATTTTCTGTCTTTCAGCAACTACCACAGCTATACAGCTTGCCCAGCCAGAGCAGGTTTCACTGAGCCAACATGAAGCAGAAACCAGTTTGTGGAGACAGCCCCCAATAAGATAAACAGAGCACAGCGAAGAGTGGAAAAAGGGAGAGGTCCAAAACAGTAAGACCTAATCTACTTGTGTCTTCATACAGGACAATTCTGATACACGCACTGAGAAGTGGATGCAAATCGGACAAGCCAAGAAATGAGGCTGCATGAACTGGCTATGCTTTATCCTAATTGAAGACTTCAAAGCAAACCAAAACCAAGGCATAATTCAAAAGCTGATGAGACTGGGTAACTGCCTGCCTCCGCAGCAGGTACTGTTCACTTCACACTCCCTAGCGAACACCAAGGACTATCTAGTCATTGCTCTTCATCATTCCCAGAGCAAAAGATCTGTGAAATGAGATGCACATAGGAGTGCTGGAGACACTCCCTGCTCAACACAGCAACAGCTGGCCCTGACACCCTCCGTACAGAAGAACCTCCAGCACAAGGGATGTGCAGGGAGAAAAGCAGGCCGCGCTCTGGCCTCGACGTTCCCGAGCCCGAGAAAAGACGGGCTATCCATCTCCCTGCCACCCCTGGAGCGCGACAGGCCCTGGCCACTGGGGCCCGCGCTGACCCGGGGACAGGTGGAAGGAGGACAGCCGGCGGGGCAGGACGAGAGCCCGCCCG
>NW_009219287.1:0-25316 GCF_000690835.1 Fulmarus glacialis
GCCGCAGCCGCAGTCAGGGCCTCGGCCGCCGCCCCGGGCCTTCTCTCGCTCGCTCCGGAGAGCCACCGCGAGGGCTCAGCTGAGGGGGCCCGGGGACGCCAAACCTCCGCGGTGTGGCAAGCGGCTGTTCTGTTCAACAGTGCCGGCTCTGTGCTGAATAACGCGTATTGCCTTCCCTTAGTGCTGCCGGTATTAGATGTTACAGTTCTTCGGGTAGTGAAACATTCCTTCATGCACTGTGTAAAAGCATGAAAAGGTGGTTTATTAGCTGATGAGCTAAGAAAGGGGCCCCGAGCAGTACCTGCCGTGACACCGGGAGAAGCATGATAATGTCAGGGTTGCACTGGCCTCAGAAGCTGCAGGTTTATACCCAACAGACCTCCCAAGGTTTCTGGGTGGACAGGCCTAGACCAGTAAGGTCTTCGACCCTCGGCAGCAGGGAGGCTGGGGGAACAACATGAGGTACCTTCTGTACCCCTGAAAGGAGGGAAGGGGAGTCAACGCAATGGCCCTTTTGCCTTTTCCACAAGCTCTTCCCCTGCTGCCACGTCTTCCCCCTCCTGCCCTCAGACCGCGGTGTGACAAACCAGGTTTGGACAAAGCTGGCAGGTGTTGAAGACGGAGACCATTTTCACAGCTGTTGCAGAAAGCCAGTCAAAGGACCTGGTGGGTTGCAGTCCAGGTTCTCCTGACAGTTCCACCATGCTGACCCAGCAGCCTTGCGAGGCAGCTGTTAGTATCAGCGCTGACCAGGGCGGGAAAACACGTTATTTCCTTACCTAGCTATGATCCCTTCCAAAGGAAAGTTGCTGACAATACCAGGAGACCGTGGGCATTTACTTCAAGGGAGCACATGGCGTTCACTATCACTCCATACAATGATTCGAGACGGTATTTCCTCCACAATTTTTATTTTAAATTACAAAGGATGTTGCATACATTGATGAATTTGTATCTGAATAGAAGTGCTAGGGATCAAGGGTGACAGAGTAAACAAAGTCAATAGTTTAATTGTGCCTCTTTTCAAAAAAATAAAAACTGCACAACTATTAACCAACATTAAACATTGCAACTCTTAACAGATCATGCTTTTAACAAGGTAAATTTATTTTCTAACAGAGACAAGACTTTCAGTAAGTTTTTCTGAGCTCCAGTTGGAAGTTGATTATAGAATATCAAGGACAGGATTACAATCATGACCCCAAGCATAGGCAGAACAGGATGCCATGTTTTGTTTAAAATGCTTTTTTTTTTTTTGCCTGTCAACCACCTATGTCTGCATGTGCCATCAGCCTTAAGAGTTCATCCAACCACAAATACTAAGCAGTAAGTTTTACTTGGACATAATATTCTGGGAGGGATAGATGATTCAAATCAGAATGTATGAATATCCATCATTATAATAAAATTAAGTGCTACTACTAGGTTCTGTTTCTTAATCAGAAGATTTTGACAGAGTGGAGCGTGCTTTTGCCAATACCAAATCCAATCCAGAAGTTTTCCTTACAATAGTTAACTCACCCAAATTTGACTTACACAGATACCCGACTACAAAATATTCTTAAGAAAAACTCTGAACGCTGATGTTATCTAAAAAGTTTGGAGTTTTATTTTTTT
This sequence comes from Fulmarus glacialis, assembly GCF_000690835.1. Taxonomy (NCBI): domain Eukaryota; kingdom Metazoa; phylum Chordata; class Aves; order Procellariiformes; family Procellariidae; genus Fulmarus; species Fulmarus glacialis. The sequence goes on from NW_009219287.1 coordinate 1,618, forward strand.
TTACGGAAAAAAAAAAGTGTGGCTTAGAATAACTATGGCTCCACTTTTAGCTCCGCAGCTCATTAGAAAGACAATAAATGCATAGTCAGTATTTGGTCTTGTGGAAGTTCATGAATGTCTAAGAGGCTGAGGATTGTAATTCAGTGCGCACACACACCTTCTTATTATGCTAGAAGCATTGGGGGAAAAAACATGGCATATTGTGAAATGTAAATTGTAGAAAGATAGAGACATTTTTGTATGCTGCAAAGAAGATAGAACCTAAAAGTGCCATCTTTCATTAATGACATTTAAGAATCCCAATTTATATTGGGAGATATTCAAGAGTGGTGTTTTCTCAACATACTAATGCCCTTAATACAGTTACAAGAAAAGAAGAATCAGTCACTGAAGCAGTAACTGTTTGAAATGTACTTCACACGATCCCTGGGGTAAACAAAATAAACCTCAGCTGTGTGCAAGGCTGTGTCAATAAGCCAAGACCACATCTAGCAGCACACTTAACTAGATGATTCCAACTGAAGCCTCCAACTTAAAAAGAAAATAAAATCATGATTAGATGCATTCTTGAAATTCAGGTCTCAAGGCCAAATACAGATCCTAACATTCACGGTACATAATTGGGTTATGCCTCAACAGAATTTCAGGAAGACTAGCAAGCACGTTTGAGGAACAGAATTGCATTTGCTATTTCTGCTGAAGGCAACTTGTATACAACCCTTTGAAATTTTCCTGATAAAGCCTTTTAGAGCTTTAAAAAAATAGCTATGTTTAAATGATTTATGGAAAAGAAAAGCACAGCCAGTCTTTGTATTTTGTGAACAAGCTAACTGTTTTATTAATGAAGGCAAATATCAGATAAATATTAGGGGGGGATCTTTTTAAAATAAAATCAAAACTGACACCACTGTATTTCAGAAGTGTCTGGTTGCTTTTAGGTTAGTTAAAAGACCCTTCATCCATTTTAGGTTTTTTTTGGTTGGTTGGTTGGTTGGGTTTTTAAAAAAAAAAAAACTTTTTTCCTGGCCCTCTTAGTATGGAAAAAAGTCTATTTATAATGAATTAGGAACTGAACACAGCTGAGCCTGACTCTCACATCAGCTTTACAGCAATGCAACTTCATTAAATCACAATGATTCCAACGGGTATGATAAGAAAATCCAGCCCATCCACACGTAAACATAGCTTTAGTAGTAAGACTCTCTCATCCAAAAAGTACTCACCAAGTATCAGTAAATGTGTTCAATAAACCATAAAAGGAAGCGTTAGCAAAAGGGGTTTAGGGCTAAAAAACACCCTTCATGAGCACCCCCACATTTTGCAAGGCCATTCAAAAACTGGTCTTCCATATAAATACAAAAAGGACTACTATTGAGAGAAACTGAAATCAGATCTATCCAGACTTTCTTCAGGATGCTTTTATCAGTTCTGATTCAATTTCAGAAGGGTTAGGTTTGAAGAGTTCAGAGGGAACAAAAAACATTTAGTTCTAGATGTACAAGTAAGGCACAATATAAAGCCACATCATCATCTGTCATGAAGGAAGTAGGAAAGGACGCGAATCATACATGGTACAGTAGAACAAGCAGTCCATCAATTCAAAGTGTGGCACCTAAGTTCAGACTGACGAGATCTCAACAAGAGCAGTTATGACAGCATGCTTTTAACATGGAAACAAATTCTAGAGAATCCAGTGTATCAGAAAAAGGAAGAGCTTTTGTTTGTATTGAATCAAAAATGTATAATTGTTTTTGGATATAGGATTAAAAGTGAATATTCACAATGCCTACACTCAAAAACAAACAAAAAAATCCAGGACTTCATTAAGATCCACATACCATGTATGAACACTGAAAATCTTTAGAAAATGGTCTTCTCTAAAGATCATCCAAAAAATGCATGCCACAATTGCCAAAAAACAGAACATGTACATTTGTTGGTTTTTATACCCTTATAAGATTTTTGTTTGTGATAAGTATACACTAAATGTATATATTTTAATGACACTAGAGGAAGCAGATTGTTACTGGCATTAAAGTACAACCATTTCTAGACGGTTTAAATGCCACAGAGTCCCCTGGTTAAAATGTAAAGCTGCACAGCTTGCCTATGTCACCTTTATGATAAAGTTAAACCAGCAAAAGGTCTTATCTTTACTCTACATTTTACTGCCAGGTTTTATTTATATCAAGTATCGCTGCAGCATTCTGACCAGCCCAGAGTTAGCAGCAAGTGGCAGGGATCATATAAAACGCAGTTTCTTTTTTTTTTTTTTTTTTTAAACAAAGTGCTTTTCTAAGATATACATACATATAAATAGGTACAAAATAAAGTGTCAACATTAAAAAGCTCAACTATTTAAAAGCTTTAACTTAAAATAATACATAGAAAACACTGAAATGCAAGGGTATGGAATTCACTAAAGATTCAAAGTCTACTTTGAAATGCTAGACCAAAATCATATTCTGGTTTTCAGACAAAAATAAAAAGCTACAAAGTTACATTTGCCCAGTATTTCCGAGCAGTGAAAAAGGGGCTTTTTAATACCTTGTCAGTTTGTCACAGAAGTTTTTACCTGATTGCAAAACTGCTCTCTTAATGTTTAGAAATGCTGCCTTGTCTACACAGTTTGGATAGAGCATAAGGACCTCTCGTATCTGAGCAGTGCGTTAACACCATTCATCAGAAAGGAACAACAGTATTCAAATCTTAGTACAGACATGGCCTTAACTTCACAAGAGACATTCTTTGTCGGGGTTTTATGGGCCGTATGCATCTCCGGAATAACTGCAACATCGGCAATAATTACAATAGGAATACATCTGACCCACTGTGTAAAGCAGCAGCCAACTCTCACCTCACCCTAACAACAACAACAAAAAACACCTGAAACAAAAACACCCACATTCCACTCAGATTTTGCAAGTCTTAAGTGGATTTACAAAGTTTTGCCTAAATTGCCCTGGGTATTTGTTCAGTCTCTTGTAGGAAAGACTTTCTGTACAGCTCAGTAGTGGTATTTTGGCCTCCTCCTCCCTTCTGAGTCTTCCAAAATATTTAGATACAAAGTAAGCTGTGTGCACACTCACAAGTATGTGGCAGGGCTGCCACCTTCATCGGCCACTCTTACTGCACTATTACCGATTCAGACTTTTTTTTTATAGTACAAGCTTGGATATAAAAATAATCTACTTATAAACAAAAAGGAATCACAGTACAAACAAACTTAGACAAACTAGAAGTGGAGAAATTCCCCAAAGGGAGTGGGGAGAAAGCCTTCATGGACTTTTGCATTTTTTTTCAGCAGCTACATTTGAAAATATTTGGTATTTCTATTTTCAGTAAACAGTGTTTTGTCATCTTTAAATAGGGAGAGAAAGAACAGGGAGGAAAAGGGGGGGGTCCATGAAACCAGAGAATGATCTTGCCTTGAGATAAAGGACTTTCTCATCAAAGGCTAAAGCTTTTAATCTGTACGTTAACACTGACTACAAAGCCAACTCTTATTAGCAGAAGAGCAAATAAGAACTGTGTGTTAATATTCCTCAATCATAGAAACTACTGAATTAACAAGAATAAGTCACATATAAGTTTGAAGAAGCTAGTTTCGAAATACCTGTACAAAAATATAAAAGTCTATAAATTTTTTTTTTGTTTTGTTTGAAGCCTGTGTTGATCCTTGGAAACATCACATGCATAATAATACATCAACTGGAAAAGTGGCAACTAAGGAATTAGATATTTGTAGCTCTTTTTTCTCTTTACATATATACACATTACAATAAAAATAATTTTATTTTGGTTGTTTGGTGGAAGTATACTACAACAAACTAAATATTTTTTTTAAATTCTCAAAGTTGAAAACTATTTTACCAATAGCTTACTAAAATCCAAATATATTAAAATCTCCTACAGTAAGTGCAGAGAAAAAAGATTTAAAGACTCCGAGACGGCCACCAACTTATCTACCATGGAAGCGAACTACAAGAACAGCAAAATAATATTGTTATGTATGAATGCTCCTTCTGTAGATAATTGGACCCAAACAAAAAAATTCACAGTTCAGTAAGATCCCTAACCCTGACCTTTAATTTTTTTTCTTTTTTCATTTGTTTTTACATTCAGTACAGTATCATATAAGCTGTGCAAAACTTTACTTAGACTGGCAGTTCGCCATATCAGTTGCATTTGTCTTTGGTACAAAAATAAACAATCGCATTAATGTGCAAGTATTTGTTTTCTTCCGGCCAAAGTACCGAAATTGAGTTTTCTAGAGCCATCTTTTATACAATACATAGACTCTGTGGCATATATCTACATTTTCAACATATTCCTATATACATTCAAAAATTTTAAGAGCTGGAACAAATACATTAAAACCCATAATCTTACCATCTATACATCTTGGTTTTTCCCCTCAGGGTTTTCTTCGTACAAAACTTTACCAGCTTATACTGATAGCTCTCCCCCCAAAATACAAGGCACAAAGAATATACTTTTTTTCTCTTGCTTGCACAGACATTTAAATACTATATTAAGCTCAGAAAATTAAAGTCTTATATGGCACACTAGCTCTACTGCCACGTGTGCTATGTACAAGTTAATGGTTGCAAAGAAAGCTTACTGTTTTTTAAAAGAACAAAAGAAAATCCAATTATTAAAAAAAAAAAGAAAAAAAAATTCCCTAAATTGACAGCTTTACCAAAAAAAACGCTTCCTCTTATTTTACTTGGAGCATAAACCTGTCACAATGTCTGGCATATGCTAAAAATTTTTACTAGCAAAACCATGGTTTTGCTTCTAAAACAAAAGTGATATATTCTGGTCCTAGATAATTTTAAAAAGAATCCTCATCTCTGTATTTAAGCTTAAAGCAGCTTTGAAACTATCTGGTTTATGCTCCAAAAATGCTATTAAGCATTTTATATCATGCTTTGATTTGTTTTACTACATTGTTACTTAAAAACAATGGAACCTAATTGTAGGTGTTTACATAATGCTAAACTGACATGCAGACCAGAATGCAATTTACAATGAAGTACTTGACAACACAGGTAGAATCTGACCAATGAGAACAGCTGAAATCATGTCTTAAACTTTTGACATTGGTATTCGTAGCCCTACAAGGCCACCGGTGGGGTCTCCTTCTGCAGTCTTCTCTAAAACTTGATTCACAAATTCTGATGTCTGTCCAGCTACAGGTAGTCCTAAAAAGGGAGGGTAAGAAAATGTGCTTTAAGGTTACTATTCATTGAAGGTATTTCTACATCCCTGTAAGTAATACAAAGCCAAGGAACACTTTGGTTAGTAACCAACCAAAAGACATAGACAACTGAAATTAGGAAGCGCTTCTTCCTTTTCTCTATTCTAGAAATTGTTTGCAATCTAACGCATCATAGATTATATGTCTCTTCACAGACATGCAAATACATGAAGTTTACTGCTTACCAAGAGTGTCTTTAATAAGTACGTTCAACTTTTGTTCCATGTTGACTCCTCTGTCATCTTTAGGTACCTGCACCCGATTAACTATTTCTTGTTTAATGGAGTTGATCACAAACAGCAAATTATCTGCAAAGAAAAAAACCTGGATTAGATTTACAGCACATTCCCCCTGGAGCAAAAGAGATCCACAGTTGTCCACACACTGTTATCTGTAAGTGTCAAAGGTGTCACATCACACTTACTGTAAAATTAAGATGTAATAGTTTACATCTGTAAACATATTTTCAAAAATATGGACATTACATGCATACATTTACATAATTTACATCTGTAAAGTAGCTCAACACTGCAGGTAACCCAATTTATGTACACATCATGGAGTGGACTGTTTTTGGACCAACAAAATTGTTGGGTTTGTACCAACCCTGTTTTCTCTATAAACTGCCAGGTATGACCCAGGTTACATGATGATGCAAAACACAGACTTGTCTGAACAAAAGAAAAATTAAGATGTGAAGAGTTGTATTTACCATATTCCGTGTTGAGACCCCAGAGTTTTACTTTATTGGCTTCATACTGGGCTTTCTTTTTTAGTCTACAAGCCCTATAGTAAGAAGAGGGGAAGAATTAGAACACTAACAAAAATTCCAGAATACTAAGAGCATCTGTTTGTTTGCCACACGAACTTATCAACCAATACTCCCAGTGCTGTGACGTACAAAATCATCTATCTAGTCACTCACCTTTGCTGAAAGCACTCTGCTACCTAGATTTGCTTACATTTAACACTTATGGATTTTATTACTGTATCAATCATTTGCCCTGCAGCTAAGCAAGCCAGCTTCCAGTGGAAATACATCGTTATCTAGGGAACGGGCAAACTACATCTCCGAAGTACCAGTTGCCCCGCTTTTTGATAAACGGGTAATTAGCCCATTGCAGAAGCAGGATCTCTTGAGGCAAAAATTAGTTAGATCTTAATCGTACAGTTGTAGCAATCCAAATTTACTCATCCATGTAGTGTTATCTAATATATACCTGGAAGCCAGCTTGTTCTTTTCTTTTCTTGACCTTGGTCTGGCAGTTAAGGGAAGTTCACTGACTGGCGTCAGGTCACTGATCACCTTATTCAGCTTCCTCAGTTCATTACCAATCTGTAGAAGTTTTCTGGGGTTGGGAGTCAGGTCTTCTACATCAGTCCTCCGTGACTTCTTTGCTGCATATTTTCCTGTTTAAAATATGCAGAAAATTGGGTTGGGAAGTGACACAATACATACACAAATCTGTGAAAAAACCTCTTAAATATAAGTATTTTTTTGGGTGCAGTTTCAGTCCCTTTGTTCATTACAAGAGAATGGACTGGAATCATGTAGCCTTTCACAATAGAAAGAACATTTCCAGACAAGCTGCTTTGTACAATTCATATCCAGATCAGATAAGAGCAAATACTGCTGGCCAGGCTACTGGATGTGATAGACAGTATACACACAACTGTGCTGAAGAATGTATGTCACAAGTTCCAACCCAGCTGTTTTGCCTCAAATGTAACTTGCTAACTCATGTGTTTAGCCAATATATCCTCTTGCATGCTCAAGCTGATTAAATTCCTAAATAATCTTATTGCTGAAGTTCTGTATTAAGAAAGAGTAAAGGTACTGAAACCATCTTCAGTGATACTGAACTTAAATGATCCATATAAAGGCTAGTCAACCCCTTTTATATGTATTTGAAGCTATTTAAGATCTGGTTTTCCGGAGGAAATACACATATTCAAGTCAAAATCTTTTCCTTAAGATTCTCTGCCACTGCTGTGTGTCTTTTTCTAGATTTCTATTAAAAATGCCAGTTTTTACAGACACTTGCATGAAAACGCTAATAACAAAATCTGCTCCAAAAATATTTATTAGAAAGCTGATAATTTAGCATGATTTATCTGACATACTAGATGATCTTGGTACGTGTCTGTATGTGAAAATAAAAAAATCCTGCATGTTTTATATCCTATAGCTTCTGGATGTTAAGTAGTGTTTGATCCCATAAATTCCTTGCATACACACCTGACTTAAAGGTCACTTGCTCCTCCAAGTGTCTGGTGGGACCAAGTCCTCGAGGCATGTTTGGTTATTTGTTGTTTAATAACAAGTATGGATATAAGCCTTCATAAGGAGCAGTGATAGGGACTTTAGGTACTGATGTTTCACTTCAAGATAAATAAGCATATAAAAACTAAGGAAATGGGGAAAAAAAAGTTTTCTTCCCTGAATAAATCTACAAGTAACAACAACAAAAAAAATCTTTTCGTTTAACAGAAGGTAAACTGCCATGTTAAAGATAGTAATTTTCAACTGTAAGGGAACGTTAACATTACAACCAGGGAAGCTGGTTTCATTTTCTCCTTGAAAGCCAGAATCAAATGGAGCAGCCTACCAAAGAGGTCCTGTGACAAGAAAACAAACATTAGTCCTAAGAGTGGTTTGTTCTGGGTGATGTTAGTCATGTGTGCAGTAGAGCAAATTGCTAATCAAAAAGTTACGGGAATAAAGCACAGTTATTAGACCAATTGGTTTAAGTTTCTAAGAGGGTATTTTAAAGAAATAGTCTATTCACAGAAGCGTAACTGCTTCACTGTGCTGCATTCACATAGGTGGGAGAAACAAGTAGGGAGGAACAAAAAGAGACAGTTACGCCTTATTGCTTGTCTTTTAGTTCATACTGCAGTTAATGTGAACTTCGTATCTCAGATAACTTCAAGCTTACTTCTAACACAAGCAAGACTGAAACTAACAGCTACGAGGAGCAAATATCTGTCAAGCGACCCATCCAATATGTTTACAGTATCGCACTGAAAAAATTTTGAACTCTTGGTTTCCACTGAAAGCCCTTGGAAGTTACAATTCTCAATTCATCCACCTTCCTCTGGAAGAAACCACACTGAAAGTTACTACTGTGTGTTCACTGTGCCTTCCTTGGATACTGTGCAGAACTCTGCTAATTGAGCAACAGACTTGCAGTGTTTTAATCATTTATTTTCATGGCCAAAACACAACTTCTCAGCGCTTGCAAGTATGGGAGTTTGGCTACTGAAGGTGTCAGAATGAAAGACGTTCATTTGTAACTAGGAATTTATTCTTACCATGATGGAGACCATTCTTCTGATACATGTTACTTGGTAATGTATCTCGATTCCACTCAGATGGCCTCAGCATTCTTTCTTGTTGTGATGGTGTTAGTTGTTCGCTGTACTCCCAGAAGTATCTTCGCTTGCCTCTTTTCCGAGAGGATATTGCCGTCATTTCTTTTAGATCCTCCACAGAATCATTTTCATACCCTAAAAGGATGCATTGCATTGTTTATATAATGTTGACAAAACTGTTTCTAGCCCTTTAATGGTGGGCTGAGTATTCAAGTCAAGAGCAAAACCACAGACGAGGCCTGTTTTACATTATCTAACAGACTTCGTTTTCAGCGTCAACTACTACTGGGTACTTGCTTTAAATCCAGGGATAGACATTGAACCACTGATGGTGCTTTATTAGTTGAAAAGAGACAAATTATTTATGCATTGAAAGCCCCTTTATGTTCTCTGGCCCCTTAAACTCTATTGCTCTTCTCCCCCACAATCCCACCACTGCAAAGTACAGACAACAGCTGTTGGAGAGTGTTCTTCCATCGTTACAATTTTCTCCATGAATTTGCAGGAACATAATCCTAACTCGCCTCCACATTTTAGTTAATGTCTAATCAAAAAGCATGGAAAGAGAAGCAGATAATAAAGATGGATTAGCAAAACACTAATAAAAAAAGCAAAATTACTCAGTTACAGAATATCCTGAGTTGGAAGGGACCCATTAGGATCATTGAGTCCAATTCATGCTCTTCCTTGAGTTTGAATACCTTCGGGAAATAAATCAAACCACCCACCTCTATTAGACTAGAGGAAGGGGGCTCTGTTATCAGGACAATGACCTAAAGCCCGTAAGAAAAGACCATCTAAATTGAAGGGATCTGGACACAAGCTGTTGAATCTCTTCCTCATCTCTTTAGTGGGATGAAGAGAAATGATCCACAGTAAAGCTACACAATATTTTAGAGGTATATTATGATGCACTTGATATGATGAACTGTTCGTGAAGTACACTGAAACTGTAATGCCACTATCCACACTGCATAAATATTTATACCATAATTATGTAAACACAAACCAGTTTTTAAAATCCTACGTGTGCTTTAGAAAATAAAGACAACCTACACTAAGGTTAAAAAAACTCAAACCACTGCATCGCCTTTTGTACTAAAATGCTATATAAGAGTTTACATTTACTTAAAAAAAGAATGCATTTCAAAACATCATATACACCGATGAAGCTTAAAGAAAAGCCAACCACTGAACAGACTGCAAGCTTAACAAGCCTTGACCCCATATGCTTGAGCTCTGCTTCATCTTTTAACAGTAGCACAAAGATCACTTACTTCTTTTTAAAACAGTCCATTCAATTAGTCTGTTTGCACTTGAAAAGCCAGTCGAAAGAGGAAAAACAAACTTTCTTGCTTTGGTCTGACTCTCACCTCATAACCCAAAGTATTAATAAAAGTTAGGTGCGCAGAAGGATGAAATCAGTTCTAAAGTTCCGTTTCTAATAATTTCATCAACTCATTTACTTTGATTCTCTAGTTTATTAAAAAGACAGTATTTTAAAGGCAAATCAAACAATGAAACATGCTTTATAAAACATTTTTTCTTGTATAGCCAAAATTATTACGACCATTTACATTAAATATAGTTCAAATACCAAAAATATTTTTAACTGTACTTCCATTTTATCCAAACGCTGTTTGACATAAGTATCAAAATACTCTCAAAAAACCCACTTACCTTCCACTTGAAAAAACATGTCAAGCTATGTAACTCATTATACAGATATGTATAAATTTAGCCCATCTTCATGATAACACAGAATTAAGCCAACTGATGAAAACAGATCTCTTTTAGAGCTGATGCGTACAAATGTACAAGGTTAAAATGAAGACTTCCTGTTTGCTTATTTAAACTATAATTAAGTTAGCAACTTAAATTATGTTGACTTAATGCATCCTGCCTTGCAACTCTAACATTGACCTGCTATCATTTTAAAGTTACATAGAATAATCTAGTGCACAATGTCCTAACCTAGTCCGTAACATACAGGAGTGCAACAAATCTGTTTAGCTCTTCTGCACTGTATTCATCTTCCTTGAATTCTCCTCTTAGCAAAGATCATATAGCAGTCTCACTTTCTTTGGCAGGCTTCTAAGAAATCTGAAAGGGTTCTTGTACTTACCTTTCAAGCCCTTCGCAAGTCCCTCCTAAAAATCTCTGTTTGCACCCCTTACTATGGTTTTAGGTTTAAATTCACCAGGGTTAAATTAAGTAAAACAGAGAACAGGATAGACATGACTTCTGCATCTTACCAGATTAAAAGCAAAAATAACCTCACCAAAACAAAACCAGAAAAACCCTTCTCTTTACCATTTAATCATACTGACTTCTGTCAAACCATTTATGAGTCTGTTTTCCCCCAGCTGATGGTCCAGGTGCTCAGAATAGATGCAATGCAACTTCTTTAAACAATCTCCATGTCTCTATAAGCACTTTTCCCTTTCAGCTATTTCTTTTCCAGTGCTACTGAAAACTGAATCTGTTGTTGCATCTCCCATTTCTGGAATCTCTTGACTACTTGATGGGAGAAGCAGTCATTTACAAATATTTCTATTAAATGAGATAGGTAAAACACACTAGTACTGGCAAAAAAAGTTGAAGTGCTAGAAAAGGCCTGGGCTGATAATTCCCATAATAAATTACCTTTGCAGGTAACCAAAATTGCTAAATCTGTATCATGGTGATACTAAAAACATTGTTGCCCAAACTTGCCTGACAGCCAGTCAGATTCCTAGCTATTTCTCGAAGTTCCTGAAGTTCACTATATCTAAGTATTTCCTCAGACAACACTTTAAGAAAGCATTTCATGCACTCCAAAAACATATGTGAAGAAGAATAAACAAAAGCAAACTGTGTATAAAATACATCAGAGGGTCAGCAATAACTAATAAGTCTTTGTCCTTTCAGTAAATTACATCTTCACTCTAAATTTATCAACTGATTTTGGTTTCAGTACTATGGAAGGTTAAATCTTCCTGTGCCATGCCTTTAGAAACTTTATCCACAGTATTTACCTTTACTTCAAAGGTAAAAAAGCAACACAAAGTACAAGAGTGACATAATTAAAATACCTTCTAATATAATCAAAACATATGGTGACACTTTTCGTATCACCATACTCGAGGTGAATGGCTTCATTCACTTAAAGTTCTAGGAAGCTTGTATAAGCCAAGGTCCTCAGTTACTGTACTGCACGATGTAGTTGTATTTAGAAGGCGAGAGCGATTGCTTAGCAGTAAAATTTGAACAAACGGCAAATAGTTAATATAATTCCACCAGCTGAAATCCCAGCATTTTAATATGACATGTCTTCTTCAGGGTTACCAGGCTTTCTGTGCAACATGCCTCCGTGGGCTGTGAAGCACTGTGCAGTACAGCAATCATTACAGAGCTGTAATAGCTACTCAAAGCCCCAGAAAGTAGAGGGAGTTCAATTCAGAAGGGAGGAAGAGGTTTTAAAATGCTAATAAAAATGTGTTATGTACATGTAAAAGTAACATAAAGGGCATAATGCTTAACAAGTTTAATACCAACTCAGAAAATCTACTTAGAAAATAATTTAATCTGAGAGTTCATTATGACAAACACTGACAAGCTTTAGGGAAGCTGCTGTTTTTAAAAAGGCAAAATTTCAGCTGCTTCCCCCCGCCCCCGAAGTTACATATTGCCAAATGTCTGAATACCTTAATTCTTATACTCTGCTACAAAGCACTTATAAAATGTGAATATTGTAATACTTTCTATAATGAAACTAATACTTGGTTACAGTCCTGTCCCTTTCCCTTCAGATTTTATTTTTACACAACGTTACCGCTTTGTTACCTTCTAGGTGAAGGTTAGTTCTTATTTCTCTTGTTAAGGCTCCATTTCTACATGCAGAAGAGAGGAATTCAGTATCCTTTGAAGACTCACTAAGTGTTACTGCTGAAAACCACCAAGAAACAGTTCTATTAGTTTCAGTGGTAGGTATTCTTTGGATTCTGTGGAAAACTGTACCTACAGTAGGACTTAAGTAATTATGAAATTATTTCACTCAGGCTATGACTTCATACCAGCTATCAAGAGACACAACTCTGGATAAATACAAAGCAACCTACTGAAGGACTAGAAAGCTCTGCACATCCTATCATCAAGCCACGAAAAAAGACGACAACAATTGCAGGTAGTTGCTCTATGATCTTAGCTACAAGCTAGGTTTCCTGTATTCTCTATTATTATTTTTGTTGCATGACCACCATTTATGCAGTTTTTCTCGAAACAGGGCAACAGAGACCTTATATAGCTCTCATTAATTTAATTTTGCAAAGCACTTAGAAAATCTGGGATGAAAGATCATAATTTAAGAACAGTGTTGCTCATCTGTAACTATAAAGCACTCAAAAGCATTCTTTCCCACTTGGCAGACAAATCCGTTAACCTCCCTCTTAACAAAGCCCAACATTGCTGGTACCTGGTTCTGAGAAAGTATCGCTAATGTCGTCATCTTTATCATCCTCATAATCTTCTTCCTCATCATCATTTTCAGAGAGCTCGTGCTCACTGCCAAATCCTTCATCATGGTCCTCATCTTCAATATCGTCCTCATCATCCTCATCTTCCTCAGGGTCTCCTTTGGCTGACTGTTCACCCAAACTGTCTGTTACAAAAAGAGAATAGTTGTGCTCTTCTTTCTTCTGCGAAGAATCTGACACCGATGTGCTGGCAGAAAGACTGCTCTCCCCCACAATAAGCCCTGGGGTTTCCTGCGGTGGACTGAGGAGCAGTTCTTGAGTCTCTTTAAAAGGCAAAATAGGAGGCGTACTGTGACTATGTGGGGATTCTATTCCTTTTCTTTCTTGTCTCTTTGCTACAGCACCACAATAGCAGGTGTTTTCCTTTGCTGCATCAGCATGTGTCTGGCTCAGCACTGGTCTGCTCTGTGGTAAAGGATTGATCTTTACTTTTGCCTTTTTAACATAGTCTTTACATTCAACATGAATGTTCACCTTTTCATTATTGTACACATTGGTCTTCACCATGATTTGTGTACTGGAAGCAGGCTGAGTTGCAGGTTTGCTTGCCTTCTGAACACAGTCTGACAAAGGTGCCTCAGCCTGAACATTCTTGGAGGAACAGACTGGGGCTGCTGCTCTGGTTGCAATTTTTTTGGCAGGTAACAAAGAATTTAAAGGGTTTTGTTTTACACTAAAGAGCAAATCAGGGTAATAGAGTGAATCAGAAACAGGTTGGGAGTCCTCACTGTTAAGCTGAGCCAGTGTCGGTGTTTTGCTTATCACCTCTTCATCTTGGTATGGGCTTGAAAAGTCATCAAGGCCCAGGTAATCCACCTCTTTTGTTCCCCAGATGTCACAGCTGGTTAATTTAGTGTACTTAGTTAAGTCTTCACAGTAGGTGTCCCACTGCTCCCACTTTGAGGTGAGAGCAGCTTCTTTGTCCAGGATGTCTGTAAAAGACTCCAAGTTCTCAAGGTCTTTGCAGTCCTCCATTGAAAGTAAGTTGTCTCTGGAGCTTTGCTGATAGTCCATTTCTCTGTCCTGTGCATAATAAGACAAGTTAAAAATTAATACAAGAAAAGTATCAATCATCTCTGTCCTCTACTTAACCTAGTATGGTGAGCTTAACTCCAGTGAAGTGCAAAAGACTGATAACATATGAAGATACCTCAACTTCCAACTAAAAGCTTCTTTTGAGCGTCAGAATGAAGTCCACCTTCCATGCTTCAGCAGCAGATCCTTCTGAAGAGATTGCTAAAGATACAAGTCAAATGCTGCTGGATTCTTTTTCTGCTATTGCAGATTCATCTGGTCATCAGGAACTAGACTAGTACCAATATCCGTGTATTTACAATATGAAAGATACCACAGGCAAACTTTTCTAGTCTCTATTAACCTAGGTCAATCTTTGCTGCGTGCTTAACAGAATATGCTCAAGTTTACCTGGAAAACTCATTCTAACATGATCAATTAACAACTATGAGCTACCTTTCTCCTTTGATGCAGGGGGAAAAAAAAAAAAGAATGCTAGTATAAGTAGCTCATGAGTCAACTTTTATTTTGCTTTCTCTGCATTCACAGCTTGGGTGAAGTAGCATATAGCTGCTCTTGCAGAAAAGATTGTAACAAAGAGTCTCAAGCACCATTACGTAACGTCAACACAGCTCTATTTGAGACTTGTATATCAAGCCTCTCCTGATGGCCAGCTTTAACAAGCGTCTATTGAGGAAGCATCACATTTGCTGGACAAGCAGTTAGGCTCTTCCCTAATCAGTAGCTAGCAGTAATGAATAATCTTCTAGCATTCTTGAACAAATACCCCTTTATTACTACACGAACTCAGGGTATTAGTCAAGGAGAGGAAGTTATGTACACACACGGAAAGATGACCTACCAGTTCATACATGAAGTCTGGATCTGAACTGCTTGCCAAGAGATCCGTGCTCATCAGAGTCTGCTCTGAAAACACATGGCTCCGAAAGGCGTCCCCAAAAGGAGGGTCCATTCCACTCACACTGGGCTACAACAAAATTGATACTGAGATTTGAAGCATGCTATAAAAAGACATATTCTTTTCTTCAACAAAACATAAGGAGTATTGCCATTTCATCCAAATCTCTGAACTTGTGCTATACTTGCATCTGGAAGGTTCTTATCCACACAGATAAGCATCTCATTTCTCAGAGCGAGAAAAATGCTTTAAGAGCTGCTAACAACATGCAGCGCTCTAATCAAAGGACACATTTGTATTCATCATATAGCTGCAAGAGCATTGCTCATTCATTCTTTTTTGTTGGTTTGAAATTCTGATGCGTTTGCCAAGTTTAGGGATATGTTAGCATTTGTAGAAGAGGAGAGTGAGTACTGGCAAGATCTGCGAGTATCAATAGGCACTACACAATTGCAGGGCCTTCACCCTAATACAAACCATTTTGTACTAAAGAAGTGTCGACTGGTTTTAGAACCCATAAAACTTTCACCTGAGATTGTAACAAAAGCAAAATTTATTACAACTAAGTCAAGAGTGTTGTATCTCTCGAGAACGAAGTGGAACTTTGCAAAAAAACATTATGCAGGATGACTGGGCATGCAGGGAATGGGCAGCAAGGCATTCTGCTACATTTAATTCCAAACCTCTATTTCTCTTCTAGACACACTTGCCCTAAGGGTTGGGAAGGGAGAAACACTGTACTGCTGAAAGTCATTCAGTGTGCTGATGTGTGAATCACTGCAGTAATAAAAGGCTGCTCTCCAGGCATCCACCCTCATCAAGACGACAACTCTGCTGAATCTTGCTGTGTGAACAAATACAGTACCAAGAGCAGCAACATAGCTTCCACCATAGACACTACTAGGACCCTAAAAAATATACACCATTTAATCTCTTATAAATTCTCCCTGCTAATGCCAGTCAAATCTGCTCTTAAACTTACTTTTTTTTTTTTAAAAATAAGGAAGCAAAATTATTTACAGAAGCAAATAAAATCGTAACAGACTTACCTGAGGCATTTCCAAGCCCAGATTCCCCAAATCCAATTCCAAACTTCTTGTTTTATTCACTTGTAGATTCCTTTCCAGCTTTACTTCAGTCTCGGTGAGTTTACACAATCCATGCAATGAAATTTTTCCTTAGGTTAACTTTGGTTCACCCTGATGGACCTCTTCTATTTGTAGGCTTCTGTGTAGAACAAACACAGCAAACCCCCAAGAAGGTAAGTAATCCTTCACCAAAAAGGTAGTGCTTAAAAAAAGTGAAGTAAAGACAAAAATTTCCCCTAAAAAGTGATTATTCCTCATGCTGGAATATATAGCAATTTTCTTCCCCTGCCATCTTTCAACGAATGAAAAGCCACAGATGCTACAGAACAGAGTTCCTGCAAAAATCTTTTTGGCTGAGTTACATTTTGTTGCCTTTTTTCCTCGCTACCGAGACCACAAGCTCTACAGACATATGAAAAGAAAAGCCTGCCTAATTGGAAATAATGACTAGCATACTGCTGGGTATACAAGAGAGAAACAATCTTTATGACTAATATAACAGAGCCAATAAATTCTAAAAATGTGCTAGGCAAACGTCTCAAAATACTAATTTCAAAATAGGCAGTAATACTGTTTCAGCCGTATCTCCTCCTTTTCTTAAGAGATTAATGCATCCAGCATCAGATAAGATTATATCAATCACTCATACAGCAACATCTAGTGGTAGAGGGATTACAGCAAGCATGCTCACTGTCCAGCAGTAGAGGAAGGAAGAGACAGAGTTCTGCAACACAACAAATGAAAAATTGTGCCAAATTCAGAGTTGCCTAATAAAATATCTTCTCTATTAATTTCAAGTAAGGCACATGTTGAAATTGGTCCAATTTATCTATTACTAATTTTACCAGTTTAGTAGTTTCTACAGACCCGCTGCTACTTCAGATGTATATCTAAAGACTTTTCCGAACCTCATACCCTGCTTAATCCTGCATTTTTTAACAATGTAAGGAAAAACTGAACTGTAGAAAAGCAAGCACCTTAGCACAAACATCAGTACCTATATCTACACTAAACGTATGACAAAAGACTCATAAAATAAGTTACAGAAAGTAAAAAAGAACAACGTTATATCAAAAACAATAATAAAAAATAATCCATGGTATCAAACCTCAGTATCTAATGTAACTACATTGTCTTCAAGGATGCTGCTTTCTTACTGTCTTGCTTGCCTGCAAGATCCCTACCCTTATATAAAAAGTCTCTCTAACAAAAAAGAAGCATTAGAGGAGCATAATCAAAAACCTGATCCATCATACTTGTACAGTGTTTCAGCATTATCAGTTAAAATGTATTTGTTTCTTTGAGCAGAATTCTTCACTCAGCATTGCTCCTAAGTCAGACTTCGGTGCAATCTGCTCAGGCTATGTTTATTATCTTGTTTTGAAAAACAAATAGTAAAGTAAAAGTGTTCTCCTACACTGGAGCTATGCTCAGAACCCTCCTCCCAGCAGCACATGACAGCATCCCTGTGATTATTCCTACTTTCAGATAGTATCTCAGCTATTTTGTTATATTCAGCATACATACCATCAGACTGTGGTAAAAACAGACACTATGCAAAAAGGTCTTTACTCATCAAAACATACTGCTTTTCAAATAGCGGCTAGAATATAAAGAATAACAATTACAAGTCCAGTTATGCACAGTTCTCAGTAAAACCATGCTACCAGTGCCAAAGCAAGCCTTTCCCTGTAGAGCCCCGTGTCAAGTAAGAGCCAGTTCCTTCTGAGAAAATTTTCTTTCTGCTCTAAATCTTCCAGGGAACTCTTTTACTTATCTTAAAGTGACATTTAAAACTAAGTTTGTGTCCCATGGCAACATGCCTCAACAACCCCCATCTCCCTTCACCCAGCAAAGGCCACACCGCAGCAGAACTAGTCCTGGCTGTGCTATTAAAGTGGCACGAACAACTAATTCACTTTTCAACCTAGCCTGATCTAGGAGAAAGGGCCTGTTGTTTAAAACAAGTAAATGATGTTCTCATACACAAAGAAAGAGGCGAGAAAGGTATCATCTTTAATACCAATCTACACCTGAGTAGTATCTTACTTTCCACACAGAGTGGCAGACATTGATGTCTTTTTCAACAGAACATCAGATTAATACTTTGACGTCAACACCAGACCACCACCACCACCACCTGCATTCGCATGGGAGACTGTCAAAGTTCTGCCACTGCATGATATAAAGGGGAAAGAAAGGAGACGTTTGCTGCTGCTTTACTGGTTATTCTTTGCTATGTTTTTGTTAGAACACGTACCTCAAGCCATTCCACTGTCTTTCACACACAACTAGGAAAGGGGGATGAAACTTAATCTGTACTGACACGGATTTCAGTAACAACTGACCAACGCTTCCAAGCGTCAGAACCAGGGAGCTTTTGGATCATTTACAAATCCTCAAAACAGACACTAAACGTTCAAAATACTTTTACCATCTCAAAGACTGGAGTAATCTTTTAGCTATAAACTTACAGCACCATTTAAGAATGACAGTGTATGTCTTCCCAGGTCAAAGCAGTATATCAGCTAATCTGATTGTTCCCCTAATTCTCTTTATATTTCATTCTTGACATTTTATGATATTAATATTTAAATGTGATCTGAATCCCGTTAGGATCTATTCAAGTATTCTACAACGTAAGATTTTTCTTGGTAGCTCTACGGAGGGAGGAAACATGGTGAGGCCATAAAAAGACAGACACTGCCTCAGGCAGCTACACAATCTAGGCATGCTTCATGCCCGCAACAAAGCAGACCTACTTCTGACTGCTTTCTAAATTTCCCAGAATCATTAAGATGTTCATTGAAAGACTCCCAGTGTTCACACTTAACTACCAGTATTTTTTCATGAACTGGTAAATTAATATGTATAGTAGAAGTCAACGATACGTATGGAAGCACAGATGTAAAATCTGAACTTGCTGTGAAGGAAAGTAACTTTGTAGACCACAGCTGAAGTCCCATTTTTACGGAATTTATCATTATTGGCACTCTCAGCTCAAGACTGAGTTAGAACAGAATAGTACAGTTGTTACGTTATCTATAATGAATACAGATTTGAATGAACTGAAAGATCTGTGGCAGAGCTTAAGAACTGCAGTATAAGAATTACTGAAGATAAATATAGCAGGCATTTCTACTTCAGGACAATTTTCATTAATGCCTTACATCAGCCCTTCCCAAACGCAGAGATACAGAGGTGAAATCCTGTAAGTTGCTTCACACCAACTGAACCGCAGGTGGAATACACAGCCCAAGGCACCGGGCAGGGTGCCGCCACTCCTTTTGGCAGCAGCCTGCAGTTAAATCAGATTAAGGTGATTAAGGAACCAGTCCCTGAGTTGGTTCTGTGTCTGCAGATTCTTGAGTCACATCAGTGCAGAGCTGCACCCCTGCTCCTGGGAGAGGGCTCGCTCCTTCTCTTGGGCGTGAGGAAGGGCAAAACATCTCAGGAACTGCTATGTTCATCTAACAGTTATGAATTTGGGGTCCTGATGGAGGCATGCGTATATACATTGGTTAAAATCCCCATCGATCATCAATAAGTAACCAAAACCTGTTCTATAGAGTTAATAATTCATTAATCTAATGACAAATCCTAATAAAAATCCTCAGCATTTATATTTACTTTTTGAAAACACGCATTTAAAATAATTTAATAGTGGTCCCAAGACACCTGGGAAGACTGAACTTCAAACAATCTAATGGCAGGCTTATTACATGACATTACTGATGCAGCAGTACACTTAAATTGGCAGACAGCAGGACCTAAACTCAAAACATGCAGAATTAAGGAGACACATGGCAGTTACCATGCACGTTCCATTTCCCTAGACTAGTAAAACACCCTTCTGTGACAATACATTATCTCCAAAGAGTATCTATAAGAGAAAAACCTAAACCGCCAGCTTTCAGCTTGACAACTCTGAAAGTCTTCCTCAGTCACCTGTATGAATCATTTGTACTGTAGCTATAACTAAAGTTGCTATTTCTGTCTCAATTCAGATCTGTATTTTGTACAATTTGAAAAGCACACAGAGCGTCGCCATACCATTTTGTTGATTGTACAGTGCTTATTATCACAGCAGCTAAATGCCTGTTATAAATACATTACATGAACAATTACACTTTTCATGATGGTGACTGTGCATCATACAGCACAGTTTGTCAAAGTTAATTTTTGATGCAGATAAAAAAATAGCACGTCACGAGAGCCTGTCAATACTAAATCTAAAAACTCAGGCTAAAACATTCAAAATTACAAACTTTGAATTTCAGAGAATGTGCAAAAACTATGCCACGTATTTTAAAAGAGCCATTATGTACTATGCAGTGTTTGCTGTATATGGACATTTTATGAAGTACTACAGTTAGAGATGCAAGAAGTTCTCCTACGCTTCCCTTAAAAACTTTTTTCCTTCTATAGTTTGTGCCAATTTGTTTCCTATTACAGAACATGCTCTGCTCAGCGCAGTCTTCAAGCGCAGAACGTATTTTTCTTAGTTTTCTTTCTGAGTGTAATGTTCTTGGTTTTTTTTTTTTGCTTCTTTCTACATGATTCTTCAATTATTAGCCAAACTTAAAAAAACGCTTTTACTTTTCTCCCCAACCACAAAACCACTAAGTTTTCTTTTGTGATTTTTTTTTTTTTTTTTTTTTGTAGCAGGTGAGCAAAGACACTCTTGTAAAAGGTCTTCCTCTGCTTCCACCCACCGTAGCCTCATTCACCTGCTCATCCAAAGAAGCCAAGTCCCTCTACCTTCTCAGTAATGTATTTGTTTTAAAATGCCAACATAAGCATCTAAGACATTATGCTCTTTGCCTTCTCTATCCTGGAGAGCAAACAACAGCTGCTTAAGACACGCAGATCCTAAGTTTGATGGAGCATTGCCATTTGAAAGAACTAAAGATAGGAAGACTGTTTCACTTCTTTTAAGCCTCTTCCCTTCAGGAGAGGGAAACTGCTACTTCACTGTCTTTGTTCCTTTTCCTCTGCTGACCTTCCCTTCCCCCAGTATTATTTTTCTAATCCTACTTGCAGACAGACTTCAAGATCTGGAAGTGATACCACTAAACAGAAGCTCTGGTCTCCAATCACACATGCAACACCCCAGGTAAAAGAGCTGATGAAGTACCAAAAAGAATACAGCACTAGGTTCTTTGTTTGAATTAATAACCCTACACATCAGTGCCAGCTACCCAACTTTGGAGAGTGTATTCCACTTCAGCACGACTGCATAAGCAAATAGGCAGATGCAAATAACTGATCATAATGTAAGAGGCAAAAGAAAAAAAGTTGTTTTTTTTTTTTTTAAAAACCAACAAAAACCGTAGTGCATCTATGTATTTTGTAACAACTATGCCCAGAATAATATATTCCTACTAGAAGCGCTAGCTTTTCTGTACATTCTGGAACAAAGACTGAGATTTTATTATTATTTCAGTGCCAAGAGTGGGATGTGCAGCATGTTAATACAACTATATTAACACACTCCAATTCACTTAAAAAACTTTTTATAGTTAAAATATGAATTGCATAAACCTGTATTAAAATACCACTGTAGAGTTAGGAGAGTTGTTTGCACAAGAGAATTAGCAGTAAGACTAACATTCACGTTTCTTTTGGAGCCAGAGATTTCCCCTGAAGCACAGTGCGGCCAAAGCAAAGACAGAGAACAAAAGCAAAACTAGACAACAATTTAGCTTACAACCTCCAGCAATATTCTACATGCCTACATGATGGTTTTTGCTACATTTTTTTTCTGACAGTGCAAAGTCTTTCAGGGTAAGAAAAAAATTAATTCCATAGTTCCCAGGGAAAAAACTCTTATGATGAAGGGAATGGTACAATATAGTCTACTCTTTATACTGTAAAATTATGTTTTGCTATACTTTTGTTAGAAATGGGTTATCAGTACAGCATACTTCAAAGCCAGCAACAAATCAGAAAAACACACCAGTCAAAATAGTCCAAAAAGTAAAAAAAAACCCCCAGTATAAGAGTTCAAAACCAGAAAGAGGACATTTTTAATATAATCAGGGAAATTACCATAGCAAAGTCTAAACCTTAAAATCTATGATTTTCAGAAAACTTTTGGCTTGACTTTGAATCCAATGCCAACTTTCAAGCACTTCTTATGAAGTGCCCGATATCCTTATCAAACTTTTCTTTTAAAACATCATTTAATTAGGCTTCACAAACCACACAGCATGGACATGCAAGTCATGGGAATCTAAACCAGTGCGTTCCCTTATTTATACCACACTATCAGTCTATTAGTTGGACAGAAGCTTCAATTTATTCCCAATTAATTCCTGCTAATGCTGAACGGACTTCAAACCTTTGTCCTTCAAAAAGCCCTTTTGCCACTCTCATTTTAAAAAAACATGGCAAGGATGTTCAATGGCTTGATGCCTCTGCTGCAGAATTTTCTTCATCAAACACAGAACAATTCTTTCTTTGCTCAGGTAAACTACTGGCCACAAAGCACTGTAAGAGGTCTCCGAGTTATTATTCACACCTCTAAAAAGTCCTGTCACTGAGCATTGACACTTCTACAAGAAACCTTTCCTGCTAAAACAATCACCCAATATATTTACTCTGACTTCTCATTTAAGTTGCCAACAATAAAAATCAACCAAGTTTCTAAAACACCTGTGTCTGCCCCTCTGTAATTCTTACTATGAAAACATACATGTAATAATAATAACAATTAACCCTCTCCATAAGGATGCTTAGAAGCCACTTTGGTTAAGTGATCTTAGGCCAAAGGCTAACCAACCTTTTATCACCATCTTTAAAACATTTTAAAGTGTTTGAAAGATAATATCAGAACCTGATTCTGTTTTGCAGATTATGTATTGCATGATTTCAACAAGTTGCCCTCAAGTGCCAAGAACATAAAGATGACGCTTACTTTAAATGAGAAGTTAACATTTCAGCTGGCACAGCTGAATGATTGAAACTGTTCAGCCTGTTGCGTAGAGAAGCCTGAAAAAAAGCATGTGTTTTATACTGGAGCGTGACACAGTGAATTCTGGTCATTAAATTATCTTTGATATCTGATCAGTTACATTAGATGATGCCCTGAGAAACACTGTGGGCTGGCCTTGCCATGCTGCACGGTTGTGTTAAACCACTGCCAACTCACAGGGATATCAGTAATACCGCGGGCATCGTCATATAAAATAACGTCCAAGCTGCGGACCTTCAGGGCGGAGGGGAAATAAAGTTTAGGCTTCGGTCCTTGGTGACATGAGGGGCTTTCGGCAACCCGCCCCCGACTCAAAGCCTGCGTGAACTTAATCCAGACCCGGAGAGGTGTCGAAGACCCGTGTGGGCAGACGCTGAAAGCCAGAGACACACCCGGAGGCAGCTGCTGAGGCGGCCCGGGGAAGCTACCGGTGTTTTGTAAGTCAAGTCTGTGGGAACTGGCTCACAGCAGGAGGCGGGAACGCGCCCCGTCCTCCCCTCGGAGTGGGGGAACCGGACCGCCTGTGTACGGGCACTGCCTACCCCCCTCC
>NW_009219288.1:0-18095 GCF_000690835.1 Fulmarus glacialis
GCCTCCTCGGGGCGGGCGGAGAGGCACGCTGGCCTAAGCCAGAGCAGCAAGCAGTCTGGCACCAGCCCCTAACCGTGGACTCGGAGTTGTAAACTCTCCAGGGACAAGGGTGCCGAGCGCCTCCGAAAGCCAGGCCCAGCCTTTCGGTTTCCGACACCGTCCTGGGCGGCCGGTGCTCTGCGTGCACTGACTCCTGTTGCAGCGATGGAGTAAATGGGCCCCAGGCTTCCCAAAGCTCACAAGACTTAGAAACGCCTGTTATGACGACGTAGTTGCTGTTGAAAGAGAAATAATGTAAGACTAGAGGACAGAGAAGAGCTCTGCCCAAGGCAGCATGAAAATAAGCAGTAGCAGGTCTCTCTGATGAGTTTCTCCAGTGTGCCCTGCCCCTCTCGGGAGACACATCAAAGGCAGACGGGGAAATCAGTCCACAGCAGCGAGCCTGCTGGAGCCCGCTTGCTCAGCACTGGCAAAATTAATTAAGAGGGAGGGAGAAAAAGAGCCAATATGAGTCTGATTCTGTCAGGGAGCATAGCACTGACAAACAGCAAATGCTAATTCAGGAGTTTTCTATCTCTTTCACACCTGCCAAAGATGGAAAGGGGAGCACGATTCAGATTTGAAATAGACTGGATTTGGATACCTCTGACACATCGCATGATGCCGTACCTACCACTGCTTCCTGGAAGCCTACAAAAAATAAAGGTAGCTCAAGAGAAACTCAGCCCCTGTAATACACGGTTTAAGGAAAACACATCAATGTGTTGATTATTGCTGTTACAGAAAACAAAGCAAAGACGAGGCCTCACACACAACAGGAGAAGCCACAAATAGGGAGCTTTTACCCTGCTATCAGTGAGCATCTCATCAGAACAAGACAAACAGAACCAACAAACAATTCAGGAGAAATTAATTCAATTTTATTTGACATAGTAAGCACTGAGAATTACTAATACTGCTTTTCTATGTACTGAACACTACAGGGTTGGAAACAGGAGACCCACACTAGCAGGAGGAAACAAAGTATCAAATGGAAAACTCTTAAAATGCAGGATTTCCAGGCATTCAGGTGCTTTAGTAGGGAGTCCCTGGAAATGCTCATAAATTAATTAGACTGAAGATGTAAAGCCATCACTCCAGGGGTATCGTTGCTCTACTATTTCTTCTTGCTCATAACTCAAAAAAGGAGATGAAGCATCTGAGCCCAGTTTGGAACTAATAATTTCTAAATAAAAGATAAATATGTCAAGGTTTCACAAATAGAAAGGAGAGCATGGCACTATAAACAAGCTTTAATATTTGTTTTACTGTAAAGTTTATCTGGTCGAGCTCCTGCCTTTTACAGACTGCTCCTATTACTACTATACATCCGGGTGCATTAAAGAATTCCACTGGAAAGGGACTTGCTTTATGTCCTGAAGAACTCCTGAACCACTGCTTATGGAGTACTCTCTGCAGCCCTATGGCACAGCTCTACTGAGCCAATTGCCCGTGAACATTTAGCAAACGGCCATTGTGCTGCATCTGTTCTGAGCAGTTTTTTTGGACTACGCGACAGGTGCGTTAATCTGTGTGTGTTGCATTGTTTTTTTTTTCCCCGTTCATGGATATTATGGCCATAGTCCTCAAATCTATACAATACAGTTGCTCTGAAGAGCTCCCACGATACCTTCTAAAGTCATGGCCAAAGAAGTGCGAGAACGATATCCCAACAGCTGGCAGTCCTTGACTACCAGGCACAAAAAGGCATTGCCCAAAAAACTGGTCCACTAGTGCTATGCTTTCTAGGGGCAGACAAATGACTATCAGGCTACCATCTGCCCAGTAGTTAAGCAAAATAATGCCTGTTTCATCTAGAGTGTAAAAGGTGCTTTGTTCAAGTCAAATAGAATCATGTATCAGCAACATACATTAATAACTGATAACACATAAATATCCAGTGCATTTAATACTATCAAACTAATTAGGTGTTGGTTTGCCAGGAATAAAGGCGAGGTTTAAAAATCCGAGATGACACGATTACCACTGAGTAAGACATTCTTGCTCATCCTGAACACAGGCTGAAAGCATAGGTGACTGAGACAAGTCACCAGGCTGGAAGCCAAACTTATTTCATGCACTAAATTTGCAATGAAAATTCTAATGAAGCCATCTTGACAAACTAAAACAGTGCTACTCTGGCCAGAGGTCTCCAGCCAGCTCACTGAGGTATATCTGGAAGCATTAACTTGCTGAAGGGTCACTCAGTGCATGGAGCACATGTTACTGCTAAAGCTAGCATTGCAAAAATGTCAAGCCTGCCATGAAAACTTGGCAGTCCAGATGCAGAAAAAAAATCACTTGCCACCCTTACTGTTATTGTAAAGAAAGTGTTTATTAAATACAGGTACCTGCTCCACTCAGGCAGAGTTGTTGTTCTTCTATGAGCCTGAAACACTGCATGTACTAACCTTTCATTCTGTATGAGAGAGCTGGTGTTAAATAGGGTCAGAACTACACTTGCTCTGGGGAGAAGAAAGGCTGACTTTGAAGACAGGCTGGTTACCCTGTTTTTCTTCCTACACCACAGCTTTCAGATTGCAGCTAGAACTTGAAGGGAGTTGTTCCCACAAGCTCTCCAGCCCAATGTCTCCACCCGAGAGGCTTGAGTAAATAGCAGAAGCTCTGGATATGAATCAGATGGAAAAGATTCAGCCCTCTCTGCTAGGTCTGAGTTCAAAGGCATCCATGGCTGAACAGCTAAATCAAGATCACTATCTGCATGTGAGGGCAGAATGGAGCGTTCAGTAATAATGAACTGCTCACCCTTACATGCTCATTTCTAGATGTACTGTAGCAGGTTGTAAGTGTAATCCAGTTGAAGAAGTCCATGTACCATTGTACATAACACCGAGAGAGGTGGGGAAGTCTGATTGTTTTAGGAGACCTTCTTTCCTCTGTTTCCTTTCTGTTCTTATTCAACTGCCTCCAGCTGTAATCTTGGACCTGACCTCTCACTATCAGTGCTCAGCCTCACTGCCAGAGGAAGACCACAGATGCCGCAGAATGTATCAGAGAGCTCAGCCTACAGCACTCAGGTCCATGACAGACCTCTTCCTCCTTGTACGTGCTGAGACCCAGAGCAGCATGTCATCATGAACAGCGTGCATGATTCATTCCCCATATGCACACATCAGACCTGTGTTTTCTTACATGACATTGTGCTCCAACATACCGGTTACATCTACGCAGCTGTTGGCACCTGAGCAGGTACACTCAAGCAAATTCAAGTAAATATACCCATGCTGCAGCCACATCTCGCTGCATTACACCTCCAGAAAGCAAGTCATGCCATGATGAGCTTATGTATAAATGGGCAGAAGTCACGGACAAAGAGGATGCACAAAGGGAAGGACGTGTCCATAGACAAGAAAGCAGCTCAGTGTCAGCGCCTGCGTGAGAACACAGGTGTCTCTGAAGACCTACTGCTCAGTGACAAATTTGTTCACCAGTGCCATTTCTGCAGGTCATAGCATCCATGTCTGTGTTCCCTTGTGCAGGCAGGCACAGCCCTAACTCTTCACCAGCAAGGGTACCCCACTTGTTAGCTGATGCTGGAATACAGCCAGAGCCCACAGCTAGGGTGTGCCTGTACCTCCCTCAGTGAAGTTGCCTGGTTTATTATCTATAGAACAGCACACCTGGGAAGATGAGCCAAATAAGTATTAGATATAATCAGATACTTTCTGTCTTCAGGTGCCACCCATGTGCACACCTTCCCTACAAGCTGTGGAGTGAACCTGCTAACGATTCTATTAATAACAAGTAGTATAAGTAGGTGAACTGGATGAACTTGTGTGAAAGCAAAACCCCAGAGGTAGATCAGTTGCTCTGTTCAAAGCAAACAGATAACTATCCCAGGCTGCAGGCAACTCTCCCCCTCCCCCTTTCCCACCTCCTCCTTTGGGACATCTCCAGGCATGTCCAGGGTGGTGCAGCCTGGCAAAGAGACATTTAATCAGTGATTTATACATTTAAAAAAAGAATCACAAAGCCACCAATGACCCTGGGAAATGCCGAGTGCCAGAATGTCCTCTGAGGACTCTCCTTTGTATTCATCTTCACTGTACATGACACTGTTAATGCACAAAAGTAAAATTGTTTGTTCCTCGGGGGGTTGTGTCCCCCTGCTTCTCACCTATCCCAAGTCCCAATCTACCTGCCGTATCACAGCCAGCTGACTGTGGTATCACACAGAGGAGACTGGCTTCAACTGAGAATAGAGCAGCAGGGGTGGTGAGCAACGCCTAAGACACACGTAGCCTACTTGCAGGCAAAGCTAGTCACTGACCGCAAGAAAAGAATACCGGATCACACTGCAGAGTGTCCACCGTTCCCTGGGGCCCTTTTGCTTCTGATGCAAAGCCTGAGTTTCATGTCAGTGCAGTGAAGAGCAAGGCATAGACTCTGGAGCATAGGTTTGTTAGTTGGTGACTATGCTATTCACAGGCAAGTCTTGTTGAGATCAAACCATGCACAACCACACACAAGCTGGCAGTCAGAATAATGGCAGATGGGAGGCTCTTAGACAGACATTTTTGTACCCGTGACAAGAATTAAAATCTGCTGCCTTCAGAGTTATGATTGTCAAGGGGCTTAGCCTTAGTGTGATGAGTAGGGCACTGCGAGAGAGGCAGAGGGAGATGGCCTCAGGGCCACAAGGACCAAGGAAGGACAGTCTCCTCAGCAAGATTTCAGGTAGCTTGAGCTACTGGTATGCTTCTGAAAAGCATACACTTTGCCTGTCTCTCCTCCCTTCTTCAGATCTAAGGACAGGACTCAAAGGCACAGGCAGGGCTGCCTGAACAAAATGTGGCATAACCTCTAGTACTGCAACGAAAAGTTTACGATGAGGTACCTGATCTGAAATTCACTTGCACAAAAACCCTGCAAACAGCCTCTTATGCAGGAACAAATTCAAGTGTTTGAAACCTAGTAGAAACAACAGGGTTTTTTTGTCCTCTGGTATTTAGAAGGCCTTTTTATGCAGCTTTTTGCTTGGCTGCACAAATCCAACACAAAGTGCAAAGTTCTATAATATCCTAGAATTTTATTGAAAGGATGAGTTCATTGACAAGAACTGGTCAAACATAATACTGGGAACATGTCACAACATGAGAAAAGGTTTCAGAGCCAGCTGACATATTTAGTCCTCACGGAACATAAACAAGGATTCCCATTCCTCTTCCCTCTCATCTAGAAGAGATTAAGGTCTCCTTACAGTTTTTTTCTGAAGTCCTCTTGAAATGCAGATGCTACACCAGGGTCTCTCACTGAGATTCTTATGTCAACCATGTTAAAAAAGGACAAATATTATACATGGTGTACATAAAGTAATTTAATAACATAGCTCTATTAATAATGTCAGTGACAGTAACCCCTTCAAAATTATAAGAATATTTTTCTTTCCAAGCAGGAGAAGAAAAAAACTGCTGCAATACTGGATGCTGAGGCCGGGGCATTGAAATGGAAGGAATAAATGATGCATCATCAGAGATACTGTTCTATTGAAAGGTGTTTTCATTCTCCAAATGGAGCTTTGTATTAAAATTCCAGATTCACCTGGTAATAAATTATGTTGTTTAAAGACAAATATTACACCTTCTGCAAACTCTGAAGGGAAAGGAAGTAAGATTGGACAGGCAGACCCCTACTCAGTGCTGCTCTGGCTCTGTGCCATTCGCTGACTGATAGCTGATAATTATCTTTGATTTAATGTCACTTAATGTTCTTCCCCCCCACCCAACACCTTGGTTATTCTCCTCCTGTACTGATATATACTAGGAAAAGGAAGGTCTTGGAAGAAAAGGCAAAAAGGAATATACTGCTTCAGTAAGCTACAGAGAAAATGCCAATTTTATTTATTCCTTAAAAATGTTAAACAATCTGCCAGCTAAGAAAACTATAATTAAAGCTTTAAACTTCAGAGAAGAGTGTAAAACATGGGTAAACTGACTAGCCCTAGATATAAATGAATTTAGGCAGTTTTTTTATCTGCAGAGCAGCAGCACCGAGCATTGCTAAAGATATGTTCTGGAATCAAGAAAATCAAGGGTTTTCTTGATTTTCAGCGTAAGGAACATAATTTATTTCATTGCCTTGAAAAAGGACTGAAGAGGCCTCAGCTTCCATACAAAGGAAAGGCAATGAGGAAGGCAAAGGGTTTTCCTATTATTTTCTCAGAGTGTGGAGTACAAGGAGGGACTCCCACTCCCCCCCCCAGCTTTTCCCCCTTCTTCTCTGGAGTTTGTGTCTCTCCTTTCGGCCTTCTTTTATGTTTTCTCTAATGAGAGGTGCGTTTATAAGTTAATTTGCCTCTCTGGGCAACCTGCGCTGGTGTTTCACCACCCCCATTGTAAAAAAAATTCTTCCTTATATCTAGTCTAAATCTACCCTCTTTTAGTTTAAAACCATTCCCCCTTGTCCTGTCACAACAGGCCATGTTAAAAAGTTTGCCACCACCTTTCTTAGAAGCCCCCTTTAAGTCCTGAAAGGCCGCAGTCAGGTCTCCCCGGAGCCTTCTCTTCTCCAGGCTGAACAACCCCAACTCTCTCAGCCTTTCTTCATAGGAGAGGCGTTCCCCCCGCCCCGGATCGTTTTCGTGGCCCTCCTCTGGACCCGCTCCAACTGGTCCCTCTCTTTCTTGAGCTGAGGGCTCCAGAGCTGGACGCAGCACTGCAGGTGGGGTCTCACCAGAGCGGAGCAGAGGGGCAGAATCCCCTCCCTCCACCTGCTGGCCACCCTTCTTTTGATGCAGCCCAGGATACCATTGGCCTTCTGGGCTGCGAGTGCACATTGCCGGCTCACGTCCAGCTTTTCATCCACCAGTACCCCCAAGTCTTCCTCGGCAGGGCTGCTCTCAGTCCCTTCATCCCCCAGCCTGTACTGATACCGGGGGTTGCCCCGACCCAGGTGCAGGACCTTGCACTTGGCCTTGTTGAACCTCATGAGGTTCACAAAATGCTTGTGTCTCATACCAAACAGTCCAATTATCTGTTTTGGGGGCTGTAAAATAATTTTGAGGTGTTACATATTCGTACTTGCAGTAGCTTCTCTGGAGGGAAAAAACCCCATCATTCTAATTTACTGAATTTTTAGTATGCAGACAGGTTCTGGCCAAAAAGGATCCCACAGCAAATCCAGTTGGGGTCTCAGAGGGAGCTTTTGATTTTGTATAGTTCTCTATGTGAAATAAGACAGTGTTCATTTCAGATTAACAGCATATGGCAGAGTCTTTCAGATTTTGGAGTTTTCTGCCTGCCATTATGGGTAAAAATTTCAGCAACTTTTAAAACAGTTAGCAGCCTAATGCCTGTTTCAAGAGGGATTTTGCAGTCAACAGCAAGGATTTTTGAAAGCATCTGTGCAACGTAAAGGTCCAATTCCCATTGCTGTTGAGTGGGGCTTTGGGTGCTCAGCCACTTAGCTGGCTTCCCAGGTACTATTCCAAAGTCACAGATAAGAAGTAATGAAAGATCTTAAAACAATGCAATAAATATTATTATTTCTGTTTAGTACATACATATTGGGGTAACCAGAGAGAAGAGAGCAAAATAGAAATGTAGCTTAAAAATAAGTTCCTTTGCTTTGGGAACTCTCAGAGAACACAAAGAAAATTAATGTAAAACCAGAGCTGTATTTCCTCTGTGAAAAAGGGACAGATTAACGTATCATTCAGAGTATTTATACACTATTAAGTGCATTAGGAAAGGAAGGCAGGAGAGACTCAAATAAAGCCATGTAGAGGGATCCCTTAATACTGCAGTAAAGCAAACTGTAATTTGATTTCTCCCTTGGTACGCAAACCTCCTCTGCCTTCCTTTCCCAGTCTCCTACCCTTAAATAACAGCAGTTTCACCTGCGGAAATGTTTGTGTTACTGCAATGAAGATGCTGAGCTCTTGCACTGTGAGGTGACACTCAATAAGGTTGATCAACCTCGTCCTCACATACCCCTCTTATGGCACAGTTGGCAACAGCACTCACAGTGCTTTCTCCACCTATACCAAGCTCTTCAAAATAGTGTCTCTTCTCAGTACAGGGTTTAGCATTCCCCTCTTATGTTAGGAAATGATAGCTTCTGGCTCCATTGTCAGTGTTTTCCTGATCTCACCATTACACCGCAACTCTGTCTTCTTATACCAAAGTCCACATGGTGCCATGGTGCTGTCCTATGGCCCATTTATCTCCATGCTATTCCAAAAAGAGTCCAGAAAAAAAAAAATTTTGTGTCTATGCACCAAAAAAAGTGGAAGGCACACCTGATTCTTCCTTTGCATGAGGATATGTATTCACTGATGGCATCTTTCATAAACACATCATGTATTCCACCTAAAGGTGCTGTGTGCTCCGAAAGAGCCAAATATATTAGCATTCTTCAACCATAACTTTTGAAGTCGGCATTTGACTATTTTTGCATTTCTTCCAGGTTGCAGTTAGACAACTCCTAATTCTATAGGGAAAGCAAAGACCATAAAATGCCAGAGCTCTACTCTGCTGAAATAACATTAGCGAAATATCAAGTCCTTTATGATGTCATGAGGGATTCCTTAATGTGACTATAGCCTCTTAATGACATCATAAAAAACAACTGCAACATCAGAAAACAGCCAAGGGTCATCAATCAGCCCATCCTCT
Source organism: Fulmarus glacialis (assembly GCF_000690835.1). Lineage (NCBI taxonomy): Eukaryota > Metazoa > Chordata > Aves > Procellariiformes > Procellariidae > Fulmarus > Fulmarus glacialis. Next base: position 8,676 of record NW_009219288.1, read on the forward strand.
CTCCGACTCACCAGGGGCAGCAGCCCAACTTGCTTCTATCTGCTTTTTATGAGCAGCGCTGTCCGCTGAATAGCACACAGAGAAGAGACTAATAATCATACAAATATCAGGGAGAGCGGTCAATCATCACCTGAAATGTTCAGTACACCTGAGGGAAATTCGGGTGCTGTAGCCTGAAGAGTCTGCAAGTTTAGCATGTAGAAGAGACAATATTACTCCCCTAGAGGTGACCTGGTGTTCCCTGGGCAAACAGGCAACACCAGTTAGCAATTCAGTCATTTTTAAAATGTGGGGAGAATGGGATTAAAAATGAATTCTTTGGTTGCTCTCTTCGTCCTCTAGCCGTAAGCAAAAGCTTCTTCCATGTTGCCCAGATACTGATCTGCATGTCCCATATTACAAAGACCACACTGAAAGAAGGCTTTGCATCCTCAAACTGAAATGGGTGATAGTCCCAATGAGATGCAGTGACTGCCAAATTCTCTGGCAAGAATGGAAACAGCCTCCTCCATATTTGAAAATGCAATGCCTCAGAGTTAAAGCCTCATTATACTCTCTTAGGAATACTTGGAAGTTTTCCAGTGTTAGGGACGTCTCGAGGAGTTTCCCAGACTCTCAGGAAAAAAAAAAGTGACAGATACTGTGCTCTCTACATGTTTCACAGTCACTCTTGGAAGGTGTTTAAAATGGAGCTTCTGCCAGCATAGTGCTGACCAAAGAAAAGGGTTTTTTTGCCAGATAAAAAGGGAAAGGATCTGGTTCCTCACCTTGTTCTTCACAATTTTACAAATGTTTATGCAGTGTGCTCCCGAGTGGGCAGGCTGTAGTCAGGGTACTTTACAGTGGGCTGTAGAAAATCCTATTTAGGCATCCTCAAGCATGACTATTGTTACGAAATTGTAACTTTTACAGGCATGGATCCTAAGAGGTAACCAAGAAGAGAGGCACACTGTGCTAAGCACTGAACAAACAGAGCAAGAGAGAGCACTGCCTGATTAGATATAAGAACTTCTATAGTTGGGAAAAGGGGTAAAACAGCCCAGCAGAACAGACAAGCTGATGAAAACAAACAGTATAACATTGTCATAATTTAAATAAAGGAGAAAATTCAATGCAACATAAATAAATAGAAAGAGCAGGAGAGGACAACCAAGAAAAAGGGTAAGAGGTGCACAAGTGGAATGAAACTGAGGTGAAGAGACGTGCAAGGGAAGGAGGAAGAGCAATGACACAAAACTAACCAGCACAAGGTAGTAACAGTCCAACATGCAGAAAATCTTTGAGATGACTACAAGTCCTGTTTTGGCTTATGGTCTGGAGCACCTGACCTAGCTCTGCTCTCAAGTTTTCCAACAGGACCAAGGAGGCAGGAGGGGAACTAGCCCTCTGCATGTGCAACCTGGCTAGACAACATCTTCCCAACTTCATCTATCAGGGATCAATGGTGTGGGCTCCTTCACACACAAAGTTTCCCTCTCCTATACAGACTCCTGAGTCTTGTTCTCCAATACAAAGCAGAATTGCAACTCCCCAAAACAGTCCTATTAAATTCCCCCATATTTTACTTGTGAGGGGAAAGTATGACTTTCAGTTGGAGTACTGCCCTGTGTTCCTAGTTGGGTTAAGAAAAAACGGTCAGGAAGTTTCTCATACTCTAAAAATCTTATAATCAGATGGTAACTACATCCTATAGGAGTGTTCCTGAACTATTAAGAAGGATTACCCATTAATGTAGCACACACAGTTTTGCAGACTTCTCTCCTGTAATCTCCTAGGCAATCTATGAGATAGAAACAGATTCTAAGCCACCAGAACACAGCTGATTTACTTCCCTTTCCAGCACTGCCAAAGATTCAAATGTTTCAAAAAGAGTTTGGCATCATAATCCCCAAATTCGTTAACAACTACTGTGTTAAATTTTCAATTTAGCTAGTTCTCCCCCTTGGGCAACATTTGAGAGTATTATTTCCTGCCTTGTTTAGGACCACACTGATGATTTTCAACACCTCTGAAGCAACTCTGGACGAATTCTTTTCATGACATTTGTAAATTAGCAATACTTTAATATTAGGATTATCTTCATGTAAGAGAGAAAGCAGCAAACTAGTAAAAGCAGAGAAGTGCCTTCCTGCATCATATGGGGCACAAAAGACATTACACAAACTCCCTTGGTTAAAAGCAGTATGCCACTTCACATTCAATGCAATCATGACTGTATCAAACAGTACTTTATCACTTCCATTCCCAAATCATCAGAATAATTTAAAAAATTTTCTGCATGCTTATTTTAGCCAAAACTATATAGTACAAACTGACATCAGCTCAGACGGCACTCCGCTGTTCAGAGCAGATTTGAGCTACTCTGTGTCTGCTGTAAGGGCATTCTGCAGTTCTCCTATAAAACTTCTTGCAAGGAGAAAGATTTTGTGATGGGCTGATGCAGGCTAATGCACGCACAGAAAGACACTGTTTCAGAATGTGCACTGATCTGCCTTATCCTGTACCACTGTGATGGAAGCTGGACTGACCTTCATAATTCTGACATATAAGCTAGTGAAAAACCAACTGCTTTTCATATAGTTGTCTAAACCCTCTAGTCTCCAGATTCTCTGGCCATTTGGCCTTGCTTTTTATTTTCTAATATTCAGCAGCTGCTCACACCGATACCCAGAATGAACTTTTTTCTTTTCTGAAATATATAGCTGCTATTTCAAGAAAAAGCCATGGAACAGAATAGGCTTCAGAATGGAAAACCAAAGTGATATGCAACTGTATGAATCATTTACCCACCTTGGCAGTACTAGTAACAGAGAACACCAGACTCAGAAGTCACAAAAACTTTTCTTCATCAATCCCCACATCTGGAGGCATTGGGAAGATGAATTTGTTACAGCTCTAAAATTAACTGAAACTGGAGATTGTCTCTTGGCTTAACAGTGACAGTGTACTTGAGCTCTCTATGACTCACGCATGGGTAGAACCATCACCAGCTTTGTGTTTCACCTGCTCCTCTCTCTAAGCAGCTGCATCTATTTTCATAGATGATTTCTGCTTTGAAGGTTGTGTTTTGACTTTACTTCAGGGTTCCAGTGTCTCAAACCAGCCTATGGAGAAGCACAGCACCCTTCTCGCGTCCTTTCCACATCCTTCAGTAGCTGCAGAAATGATCTTACGGACAAACAACAAGGCAACAGCTCAAAGACTGGCCACTCTAGGGGCCAAGTCAATTACATCAATAGAAATGAAAGTCATCCAATTACCAGGCGAGGGAGCAGCAACCCCACTACCTTCTCCTGGGGCTTAGAAGTCTCAGTTGCTCTGAGAGGCTTGTACCACCCTCCTTGCTCCTTGTAGTGCTCTGCTGACTACCATCTGATGAGTCCCTGTCCATGCCAATTCCCCACCCTTGATGCATGCGGGGCCAGTAATTTCTGTTCACCCATTAGCTAATAGATTAGCCACCTCCCCTTTTATTTGTTTATTTCACAACATGAGGTAAAAACAATTTGTGTATTTTTTGAGGAGGCTGGAGGGAGCAAGCCTCTGACAAAGGTGTGCAGAATGGGACAGTGACAATGGCAGGGGCTTGGCTGGTGCATGTTCACACCCTCACCAGCATAGCGATTCCTGAAAACAGTAGCTCAAGCCCAAATCATACTTACGGCATCCGTCTGAGGGCAGCTGCTGCGACTCGCAGCCATGCCCTGCTCAGGATGCCCCATGTGGCATTTTCTGCAGCGGGCAGTAGACCTCGCTGTCTGTGTCCTTTTTTTCAGTCCAAGCCAATTCTCTGGTCAGCTTTTGTTCCAAACAGCAGTCCTATGCTGAATGGTGCTCTCAGACAGTTCATTAATTTAAGGACACCAGAGCTCAAGCAGATCATTTACAAGTCAGCATGAAGTACAGAGAAAAGGAGGAGGCAGTGCTGCTGGCATTTTGGATAAACAAGACATTCAATAATTTTAATCTCGGTGCAACTCTGCTATTTCCAGATTATATAATCCCACTCTTGAAAGAGGGTTATTTGAGCAGACTGTCACATTAAATAAACGCATTTGCCGCATATGTTAATTGCAGTAGAAAGCTGTTAAGCAAATAACCTTGTTGCACCAAAATGTTATTCTTTTAGCAGGTCTGTTCCTTTCATGGATCTCCAATTCACAAGCCATGATCTTTCAGAATGTACATTTCAGTTTAAGGCAAAGAAATGTGTTCACTGAACTGATCAATTTTTTTATTACGTTGACTTTTCGTTAAATTTTAGGGCATGCTGTGCCACAGAAGTAAATTCTTTTAAACAGATTTATTTCTACAGCAAGATTTCAATGGAAAGATTTGAAACTATATGTGGAGAACGACTAACAAAAAATGTATTTTCTTAACAGATATTAGCATTAATAAATCCTGCATCGTACTGCCCAACACACCCCACTCTAATACTATCCATTTACTAAGTTCTTTTTATCACTTACTTCAGGGTCTATGTTCTGTGGAAAAGAACCTGTGTTGCAATCTAAGCACTGATCATATTTATTGTTACTATTTGTTATGTAATAAAATCCCCTTAGCTGCATGTTATTAGTAAAAAAAAATCTAAGTTTTTGATCATGTATTTCTGATTCAGTGAAAAGAGGAGTATATATTACATACAAGGAGGGAATACTGGTATCATAGTGCTTCTAAACACATTTGAGTTTCTTTAGGCAAGTGAAGGAGTCTGAAATGAAGGAGAAGCGTACGCAAATCGGAATACACACAATCTTCTGAGAACCACTAAGTCTGCGTCTTTCTTTTGTGAAACCTAGTAACAGCTGGTTCATTTCACATGCAAGGTAGGAGCATCCGTGGTGGAAATATAGAGAGCAGATTGGAAATGGTCTCGTTCTAAAATGGGCATCGGGCTCTCTTCCTTCAGAGAGGTAGAGAGTATCCGCTTTCCACGTACAAGCCTAAACAGTAATTAACAATTCAAGTCATACATTTCCAAGCCAAGAGCCATTCTGGGGTAGCTGATGGCAGTTTTCAAGGGGAAAAGGAAGTTCCTCTAATAACCTCTGATTTTTGAAAAGACAAATCTGATCTTTGTAAGCCTAAATTTGCACATTCAAACTCATGCCCAAATTTTAAAAATAAATAAGAAATGTGGCCAAACGCATGTCCCTTCATGGGATCAGAAAAAAATTCAGAGGTGCACCATGCATCCAGACACATAAGAAATTACACGGCATTCTTACCTGTAATAAATGCCAAAGCATTCTCAATCCATATTCACCAACGTTTTGTTCCATCTGTCACCTCAGCAAAATTTGCTTAGTTCTGGTTTTGGCAAGCTTATGCATCCATGCTATTTCACTTGCTTATCAGGATCTCAGTCACACTTGTGCAGTGCTGTCAACCATATCCTGAAGGCACAGGAATGCTTGAGGTATCCCTGCAATTAGAATTTACAGAGGAAAAAATAATCTACTGATGATGCATAAAATCTCAAATTTAATTCAATCTCTCAGAGAGTAGCCAGGAAGACCATTCTGACAACAGTAACCACTCCGCTAATGTCAGCAGACCTGACTCTCAGGGAGAAGATGAGCTAAGTGAGGCCGGGTCAAATTCACATAATTACTTTTCAGAGCAGAAACACATTTCAAAAAGCATATGCAAGCAGTTTTAATTTCTCCTTTTGACCATTTCCATGTATTACCAATGTACGTTTGCGCTTCATGTAAAAGTCAAGGTAAACTGAATATAAAGAAACTACCCAAAGCAATCTCCTTTCACAAGCAACCTGCAGGAAAATGTTTCCTTAAAGTGCCTCTAAATGAACCACATCGAGAAAATAAAGAACGTTACGATCTGCAAAAGCTGTGTGCTTGCTAGCCGTATACTGCTTAAGCACAGTATTCATGAAAGGGAAGCATAAAAAAACCCCAAACAGCTTTAGGGAATGCCGGAGCCAAGATAGAAGGAATAAAAATGGACTAAACTTGCAGGTGAGGAAAACAGAGACTCAGGAAGGTATATGAGTTTCAAAAATTCAGCAAGGCCTTTTAGCAGGACAGCACTGTGTAGGCGACCTGTGTGATATCAGCCAGAGCATGAAATGAACTAAGACAGTTCTGTCAAGTGAGTCTCTCTGTAGCCGATCTTATCTTAGCTAGAAGTCTTCCTCTTACACAAAACTTGGCAAACTAGACAGTTAATCCCACTAACATACCATGCGAAAGACTGGGAGATTGTTATCCATGACAAGCACTATCTACCTCGGGCTATAGAGCTTCATCTAAGTTCATCTTCTCACAACTCTAAGTCTGGCCTTTGCATCAAAACCATGGGTCAGTTATGCTCCCCTGGCATCTTGCAGTATAACCTTAAGCAACCTGGTCAAACTTCAGAGTCGGTCCTGCTTTGAGTGGGGGGTTAAACCAAATGCATCTAGAGGTCCCTTCCAAGCTGAATTAACCTGTTTTTCCATGATTCCGAGATGGTTGAACACAGATGTTCCAGAAAAAGGGATGGATGAATTTGTGATGCTAGGTTGCTCCTTGCTCAAGAGTCAGTCTCCTCATGAACCAAGGTAGTTATCAACTTATATCCAAAGGAGAGTTTACCATTAATATAATTTAATAATTTAACTGATGCAATTACATGTGCAACCAACATATGATCTCTTTAGAATCTGCTGTTCCAATAGTATACTATCTTCTCCATACAGTCCCACAGCCATGATCACATTCAGCATCAAGCGACTGCAGGATTTAATTGCAAAAACCCCTTACTCTGCCTCAAGCAACATGCTTAGAAACGTGCTAAAGCCTTGTCCTGCACTGCCAACAATAGCACTGGCAAGGTACCAAGTGAAGCCAGTTTCCTTGTAAACTGGTTGGCAGACTCCCGTTTCAGAACAAATGCTATCTGCATTTTAGCTTGGAACACCAAACCAGATTGTGGGGCACTCTAGTTCAGTTAGGAAAGGATTTGCTGAAGTCAGGGATGCCTGGGTACTAAGCTTCATTATTTATTAGGTTTGGTAAGATTTGTGGGGATGGCTCCCTGGCTACCCTTCTCTCGATCTTTCTTCAGCCGTGTTGAACACTGTTTCAAATGCATAATTTAAAAATAAAAAACGCCAGGCAAGCTCCATGAAATAGTTTTCAGAAAGTTTTCCAACCCTTCCCACCTCCACCTCATCATGTATTTTTAACTCCACAGAGAACTCGCTGTCAAAATGTCTGGTGGGACTCTTCTCAATACTGTGTAGAGAGCCTGACTAGTTACATTTGTATATAAACTCTAGCATTTCACACAACAGTTCCCAGGAAACTGTCATTCTTACACTATTTTCATTCCATGAGTAAAGCTCAAGTTAATGATATCTGGGTCTGCAGCTCTTGTCTTAACAAGGCCCAGTGACTCAGATCTTAGCTGGATGGTGCTTTAATTTTTGCTCGTGCTCCAGACCCCAGATAAATATGTGTAGTTAGTACTGCAGACTATGCAAAGTGCTGAGTTGAACTCATGTCTCGGGTACTACTTACATTAGAGTGTTGTAGTAGCACATCTACTAGCAATAGGAGCAGATGTGTAGAACAAAGCAGCTGGTGCTGAGGACCTGACAGCAACATTATACACATTTGAGAGGGTTTTTTGTCCGTTTGTTTGTTTTAAACTTTGGACTGGTTCTAGTGTGATCCCCCATGGGCCAGATACCATTTGCAGCTGTAGCTCATCATGAGCTCTCCTGGAGTGCATCTTCCATTTTAGTGTTATCTGAAAGGATTCCAGCTCATGCACACCAAGACCACCTCAAGATGAATACCAAGACACAGCAACTGCAGACAGCTAGGACATCTCAGTTGAAAGCCCGCCGCTGATCCCAGCTAAAACATTAATGTTGATGCAGCATCAGAGACCAACAGCTTTTGTACCTAAATAAATAGCAAATCTGGTATTGTATGCTTCTAGGGCCTGTCCTCTGACAACACTTAAAAATCTGGATCATCCAAAAAGGCTTCCACAGCTACAGACCACTGTAATGCCAGGGGTACTGCACAAAGTGTAACTGTGGACATTATCGTGAGTAGCTTGCTACCTGAGGCTTCTCAATGTTTCCATCTTCCTGCTCAGGTAATGTATTAACCACAGGTTGGAAAGGACTCATTACAACTTCCTAAGTAGAAGGACACTAGGAAGAATCTTCACACAAATCAATAAACTAAAATCCCACTGACAATACTACTGCTTACCAGAGTTCACAAGACAAAAAGACATCTGAAAAAGCTAAAAGGACATGAACAAGGGGTAATGCATATCCAGAAGAGAAAAAAACCCACAATGCTAAGATGTGGAAGAGTATCTGAATATGAATTCCTGGTGAGAAATAAATTTTTATTTATAGGAATAATATGTTGCAAAATCTTCTGTATTCTTCAGAGCTTGTTTCCAGAGCAGCATGTGAGGCTGAGGATCATTACAAGTTTCTGCCAGCAGTGGGGCATCTCCTGTTGAGGCACAAAATATAAATTGGTCTGTGACAGTAGGAGAGGCAGCAGGAAGTGAAACACACACTGCTGGGTGTTTGAAATTCATGAGTCCTGCAGGCCTCAACTGTTCTTGACTTGTACCATCTTTTTAGAGTTTTTTCCTCTGACTTCTCATTAGGTGAAGCTGTTATTTGTTCAGAATCAAAGAAGGAAAATGGAACAAAATATTTTATGTTCTTGTGCATACGTAGGACTGCAGAGGGTGCCAAGTCCTTGCATGCACCAGGTGAGCAGAACTACGGCTGGACTGCGAATTTCCTCTGAGATCCTACTTGCACAAGCCCTGCCAGCTGCTTCTGCTCTACCTACAAGCAAAAAGCACAATCCTCCACTACACCAGATATCAGAGAAACACAGCTGTATGTGGTTAGACAGGATTTAAGGTCTACAAGTATATCTTAGACAAATACGTATTTCAGGGATTTTTTCTCTCTGCTGCCACAAAAGGTTATTGCTGACAGCTGTATATGAGAAATTATAGTGTGTGTAGCAATCCTAAGGATACCACACGAAATTGCATTACAGCTGTGATGACAAAAAAAGTGACTATTTTTTTTTGATGGAGCCTATTATACAGGACTTCAAGTCACGTAAAAAATGCTAGCAGTCTTAGATTTTCTTATTGCCTGAACTGGTAAAAATCTAGCCAAACTAAAGGAACCAAAATGACAACTGCAGTGATCCTGAAAGTCTGTTCTGAGAGGGGAAGTTACATGCTTTTGTAATGCCTATTCATATGCCCTAAACCCTCAGTTCAGCTTCTGTGGTAGGTGAAAAAATGGGACATGTGATTAGTTCTGGTTTCTTTGCTTTTTATTAAGTCAGATCCTCATGTGACTTGTTGACAGAACTGAATGATACGATCAAGACGTTAACATTCCCT
>NW_009219288.1:18125-26186 GCF_000690835.1 Fulmarus glacialis
AGAAAGAGAAGTGTGTATTGTGGGTCAAGAGAGAGATTCTACTCAAATGAGCTGCGTTTTGTTTCCAGCTCACATAAAGATTCTCTGTATGCTGTTGAATAAGTCACTTGATCTCCAGGTGTCTCAGTTTCCCATTCCTTGCTTACTTTGTCAAGCTCTCACTTTGGGCAATCACTTGACTTCGCCTCAAGGCACTACTGTAATAGAAAATAAATATTAATAACAATTAAGAGCGCTTGGACATGCAAGGGTAACTGTGGCCCGCCTCTGGCTGTCATGAATATGAACTTTGCAAATTTGTCCACAGAAACTACAGTTATGTAAAACTGTCATAACCACCACATACATTTATCGAAGACACAGTCACACAGCAGCAACTCCATCACTTTTCCAGACTTACAACTATCGTCCCAGCTTTGCAAGGTGATTTCTCTTCATGCACGTTGTTTTGTCTGTTAAAAAAATGGCAAACACTATGGTATAAAAGCTAATGGGAATGTCTCTGTCAATGTATCAGTTTACGTCCAAGAAAAATCTCTGAATTCATGCCAAATATAAAGTCAAATGTTTTAATGGAGATACTAATAATCTGTGAATACAAGTAAAAGTTAATGACATTTGCCTTTTATTGGTGTCAGTAATCAGTATTCTCTGTATGCAGATGGCAAAACCCTGATAAGCCTTTATTTGATTATTAGTGAATCCAGATCGGATACGGGCATCTTATTCAAAGGAGTATATAAAATTGTTGATACTGTCTGCCCTTTTCTCCCTATAAACATTTGTCAATTCACTTGCCATCTGCTGTTCTGTATATACACATGCCCAGGCTAATGTTAGCTGAGGTTGCAATACAGCTATGTTAAATTATTTTATCTGATTTGTTGGATGATGGTATTTCTAATGGAAAACAACATGGTAATTTCAGAATGTTACTGATTAGATGAAAATGATATTGCATCAAAGTTACTTCCTTAATTTATTCTGAAAAAAACAAGAAGGATTTCTCTATTAAGATGCTTAATTAAAATCTATCTCTCTCCATACAAAATCTATACTTCAGGTCCTGCATGTCATGTCTGAAAAGAACAAAGGCTGATTAGCATCTTTTACACTCTGCTTTTCTTTTTGTCACTTATACATTCATTACAGCAATTCCAGCCAGGTTTAGAAGGTCTGAGAGAAAGGGTGCGATTATACGGGCTGGCTGAGCACAGGCAGAAGAACAAAAGAATGCAGCTGAGCTTTTCAGGTTTATATAGAAAATGGGAGGAGTGGTCGGAGTCCAGATGGGACTGGGGGTGGGGTGTGATGGGGAACAGTTCCTACTTCGAGGGAATCTGTGAGAAACACACCACATAAATAACGTCACAGGAACTAATGCTAAAGTCAAACTGCTCCATCACTCTCCCAGAGTTTCAGGGTTCCCTCCCAAACATAGAAATAAAATAGGAAAAAAGTGCCAGCAATATGGCACACACACACATGCATGCACAGAGACACAGACACACACACAAACTTACGCACTCTCACAAACAGGCTGGTAAGAATGAAAAGGGAAAAAAAAATTAAACTCCATCTCTCTCTCAGTGAAGCAGTGAATTACACGTTGCTGAGTTGTAAAAAAAAGCCTTCCTAGCCTTTAGTACCTCTTTCTTTAACATATTACCTACAGAGAACTCTGAGATCTCTAAATATGAGAACTCTCCATCTGTCCTGTTCCTGAAAAATGAAGTTTGCATCAGCCCAAATATCTACCTCATTGGATGTGGGGCATCATTTAGCTGCAAACCAAAATGATGTTGGTTTAAAATAAGAAAGGCATATACCATAACATTCTTAAAATATTCTTTTATATCGTACCCTAAACAAGAGAAAGAAGTCCTAGCAGTACTGCATACTGTTGTTTGCATGAGCGGAAAGGAAAATAACGAGGTAATTAGCTGCAAGTTGGGCAGAACATCTGGTGAAAACCTGACATTCACTCTTACAGAAGGTCTAATTCTGTCCTTGCTCACATTTGTCTGCAGTGGGAAAAGCCTTCTTGCAATCCACGTCATTTGCAGCGCTGTACAATGAGACTCGTGATCAGCTCCTCTTTGCTGCTACACCCCAGCAGATTCTAAGATATAACTGGTGGTTGGGTTTGGGAGCAGTGCACAGGAAACCCACTCCCTCGTAGTAATCCCTAGCAAACCTTCTGACAAGATGCCTCTTACTAGCCCCAGGGCATCCTGAACATATTCGAGTACCACAGTCTCCCTATCTGAGAAGCATGTCTGCCAACTCTCCAGCAGGAAATGTTAGATAAATTTGGGGAATATTTTGGTATGTAGAGCAGAGCTAGAAAAATGTGTATTTTGCTTGCCTGCCTGGGGTCAGTTGGCCTTCTCCCAAGCCTGCTTCCAGCATTCCTGGCATGTCACACAGGAGCTGGAAGCATGGAAGATTTTTCTCTTGAGTGTTGCAGGTGAACACTAAGAAATTACTTTCCTCTGCTCTCCCCATCAAAAACAGACGGGGGGTGGGGGGGAAATAACGACAAAGCAGTGTCCCCCTTGCAGTGCCCATTTTCCTTAGATTTCTTTAGATTTCTTTAGTGCAAATGTGCTCCAGAGTCAGTCGTCCTTAGGGGCAGGGCTCAACTCAGGCACAGTGCTGCATGCTGTTCTGACAGGCAGAGAAGATCTAAAGACAGGAGAAGCAAGGAGAGGGATTAGCTTTCGCTAATTTGTGTCAGCATCACTTTGACCCAGAGGTGTGATCAACAGCCAAGCTATTCATAAATCCAGTCAAACTCCTTTTAGTAACTTTCCAAAGGAGCTGAAAATATCCTTGGTATCCAGCTCTGGGTGCAATACAGATCGTCCCAAGCATCCACCAACTCACTTTATTAAGCAACAGCATCAGGCAACAGACTTCAACTCTCTTTTTAGATCAAACTAAAATATGTACATGAGATGGTTCATTTAAGGTGTTACCTCTTGCTCTTCTCACTTGGCACTTGGGAGACGTGTGAAGAACAGCTGAGCAGGCTACAGAGCTTCTTCCAGGTCCCAGGCTGTGCAGGGCACAGAAAGCTTCCTGTTCTGCTCATCACCACAGAGGAAACGAATGCAGGGTGCTGCCTAAGAAACAGACAGGTGAGAAGGATCAGCACAGAGCAAATAAGCTGCAAAACAGGGGGGACACAGGGTGTAGGTGCAGACAATTGGAGGGATGAGAACAAAACAGATGTCCAGAGGAATGGCAGAAGACAGACATAAGAAGATGGTTTTCTGAGAACCACTCCTTACGGACTGCCTGTTTTGAGACAAAAATAATAATCAGGAAAGTCCCATATACACCTGAATGTGTAGGACTACTCAATGTCAGCTGCAGAAATTGTGTTCTCCAAGTCCTCTATCCTCAAAATATTTGCAAATAAACAATTAAAAACCACATGGCAAAGTCGAACAGTCTGTGGTACGGTGTGCATTTGCTCATGTCTCCTATATTTCTTTCTGTTATACATAGAATAAAATTTTCCCACACTACAAAGAACTATCATTGTGTGCTGACATCACCACCACTACAGGCATGCTGAATAGAGTTCTCTGTTTCAGAGACTACAGGTTAAGTAGGAAATACACTAATGAGACAGGAAACCAATAACAGACCATTATGCCAAACTATTCAACCTGCTCCTGATGGCTTATTGTCCCATGCAATATAGATTGTCTACTTAAAGTGGTCTATATCATACTGTTCTATGATTTTTCACTGTGATGTGCATTTTGCCACAGTCTGTACACTTTTTGGGAAGAGAAATTTTGCCAGTGACATCTTTGTTCAGAAGCACCTAAAAAACCAACCTACCATTCTGGAGTTTTTCTAAACAGTTTGGTTTTTTGGGTTAGAGGGGGGTTTTTTTTCAGTTTTGGTCCTAGCCTTTATCAACTCTCACAGCTCTGACAGGCTCAGCCTTCTCAGGAGAGATCGGCAACCAGCCATAATGTTAGGCAAGATAATTTTCTGAAACAAGCTAAAAATCATTGGTTATTTGGACACAGAGGACAATGCTAGCTTTGCCAAATCGTCAGAGAGGAATGCATTTACTCAAGGTTCCTTCTGAATGCATAAAGTGATTATTAATGGCTGTCTGCCTTTGGCAGATGTCATTTTATCTGTCTTTTCCCCTAATCTGACCATCAGCTCCTCCATCTTGCCCTCATCATAATAGTTGCGTGGCTCATCCCGCAGTTTACTATTGATAGCCCAGTTAAAGTTACCAACAGTAACTCCCAGAAAGGCATCTGTCTTCATTTCATCCTAATTCCCAAAGTCACTCCATTCCACATCAAAAAACTAGGTGCCAAAACTTGCTGACTTTTTATCATTTTCCCAAAACGAGACAACGTACAAAAAGATGGGGAATTCTCACTTATGTAAGTGTAACGACATTACAACACATTCTCATGTTTTCTGCCCTTACAAAAAAGTGTTATAGTCTTGTTGGTAAATTCGCTTCCATTTCCCTTCTGCTGGGGTAAGACTGTTCAGCTACCTTTCTTGAACACAGGCTAGTATGCATTCAAACACTGTATTTATTCCTGTGCTATCACCTGGATGTCACATCTACATCTGCTCTTGGGGCAATCACTGTCATTCAAGTAGATTCTCTCCTGCTCTTCTGCACTAAAAAAATGTTCTACATCATGAAGCACCCGTTGGGTTTCCAGGCCACACAGTAAAGATACAGAACAAATATCTACAGGACTGTTTGGTTGGCTGTGAGGAGATATTAGTGAACTAGAATTTCAATTAAGCATCTAGAATCCTCCATCATCCAGCTGTTCTGCTGTATTTAGTTTCTGTGGACACAATGCTCTTCTCAAAATAAAAAGCTCCATTACTACCAAAACATGGCAATATCTACTTCTCGTTGTATGTTGAGGTTGATGCTTGCTGTCTAAGTTCTAATGCAGGTGACCATTCCTAGAAAACCAGCGGCTCAAAACCAAGTGCAGCTGCCCATTTCTGACCTTTGTAATTACGAGTGTTGTGGACTGGGACGTTTGTACTACTCATGGAGCTAAAGAAAGAAGATAAGAAACAGGAATCAGCAACCCAGCTCTTCTATGGTGAATGTACAGCTAAGTTTTGTTTTGGTTTGTCTTTTTTTTACAGCAACCGTAATTTCAGGTATTAAATAATTGCATTTAAAGCTGGAATAACATGTAAGCAACTTGTAATTGTATTCATACTGCAATTACTACACATGATAAAATAACTTCACAACTAATTCAGCCATATACTACTTTAGTAAGAATAATCCATGTAATTTCTATCACAGGTACACAGGGCCTATAAATATGTAAGTATAATAATATAATATAATCCCCAACAACTGTGCGGTGGTCATTCACAAAAAACCCAAAGAGGTCCCAACATTTCCGCAGACGCCTTCCACTCTCTGGAATTAAGCACTTCTAGGAGGCTGTGTTACAGACCTCACTTCTAACTCCGACACAAACTGATTTTGGTGGGGATTATAGCAACATTAGGGTAGTTTCTGTAGCTTACTAACCTACAAACTGCCTTCTTTAAAGCCATGATGGATACAGCATGTGATATATCACTCCTGTTCTCTGAAACTTAGATACCCTGACAAGAAAAAAACTATGACAGTAACACAGTGCCAGCACAAAGACAGACTAGACCTTGCATAGTGTTCATGACCTTAGTAGAGTAACACCAGTACCAATTCACACAGGACACAAAGCAAGGGGAAGGAAAGAAGTGGTCAGAGAAAGCAGGGCTGTAGTCACTGTTCGTCCTACTTTTCCCTTTTTACTTCTCTAAGACTCTGGCATCTTTACAAGGAGCCTGACTCCCAGAACTTGCACACATCTAATTCGAAATCAGGAAAGTGTGTTCAACAGACACAGTGGAGAGACAGGCTGTTGAATATTTTTTCTTTCATCACTGCAGGATTCCCTGCTGGTTGTAATCAAGATCCATAAACTTGCAACTTAAGTCAGTCTGAATGCTGTGATCCCAGCCTCATTTATAGCTGCTAAATTCAACCATATGTACACAGGCACTTGTGTTCTGATCTACTGTGCAAGAGCAAGAATTATATGAGATTCACTTGGTTAACTTTTCAACGTCGTGATGATACAAGGCAGGAGCTCTAACTCAAGAGACACAGAAGAACGAAACTGGACAAAGCTCTACACGGAACAATACTGTGAAGAATGATCCTGAACTGGTCCCCAGGGAATAAGCTGAACTACTTAGTAGATCTTTTTTGTCTCTAACTTACATGATGAAACTTCCAGTTAGTATTTGAGCAAAGTACAACAACAGTCAAAATCTTCCTCTGACAAACACGAATTCTAAAATTCAAGAAATTTATAGGGCAATGTAAATGTCATTTAATTTTTGTTTCTTAAAAAAGCAAAATGAAAACAAAAAAGTAAATGTCTTCAAACTGAAATAAATGCAACACCAAGTTTATCTGACTGTACAGTCCCTTATAGACAATAATTTATTTTAGCAACATGACATCTAATATTGCTGCAGTACATTTTTTACACATACGCATGTAAAGATCGGAACATCTATTGTCTAATAACTCATTGCTCAATTAATTGGTTCGTGTTTAGCAAAGTGGCTATTTCTCAGTGGGGACTAGCCACACGCCAGCTATGAACTTTGAAGTAAAACCAATTATTAGTTAACAATAAAGAAACAATCTGGAAGGCATCTTAAAGAATGCAAATCTTCATTATAAACTGCTGAATGGAAATGCACAAATAGAAAGATGGCAGGAGGCAAAGTTTTCTTGCACAGAGAAGATAAATATGTACAAACCTAGCTTTCCCTCCACCTTCACAGCAGTAACAGTACATTGAAGAGACAGACTTCAGATTTTTTTTTTCTCTCATCACTAAGAAGGATACCCTGCTGGGTGTAATCAAGATCCATAAACTCAGGGCTTCAGTCAACGTGAATGCTGAGATCCCAGGAGTGGCCTTGTTTAGTGATACTAGTTTCAGACCTATGCTTGGCATCCCAGGCCAAGGCATTGCATGTCAGCCTGGGCTATTGATTCACGTTTCTAATTTCATTTTTAGTTTCATTAACTTTACACCAGTACAAAGTAGTAAAGCATTCAGCTAAATTTAAGCCATTTACATTACATTTCAGTAAATATGGAGTGGATGACTTAAAGCTGTAAGGCCAAGGTGGTGCACAGACAAGCAGTGAGAAAAGTACTCTCACACCTCACAGCTTTCATTTCTCTTTATCGTTGTTTCACAGGCACTGTCAGAAATTAAGCCTGTCTATAGAACTCCCTAGCATCTGTAAAACTGTTCTTTATTATAAGCAATCAAGCTGAAATTTTCATGGTTTTGACAATATTTTATCTGCATAGTTGCATTCTCTGAGAATTCAAGTTCCCTTCTTCATTTGCCACATACACATCACTGTGATAATTCCTCTTCTATATATTGATGATTTTCTTTTACACATTTGTTGTTCATACGTTATGTACATCAAAATGTCATTAAATGCCAGGGCAGGAGCAACAAGATAGCTATATGTACTTACTCTGTGTGATTAATACTGAATGTAATCTTGCTCATAATATACTTGTGTATAATTTTACCTGCAAGTTATTACAAATGGTCTAAATATTTTTACTTCAAATTACCGTGAAGATGTCACAGTATTTGCTTACTTCGAATATAAGTCTATCTGTCACCATTTGTCAGTAGTGTCTAGGCCAGAAAACATCCATCAGTACAAAGAGAATCCCCCTTAAAACAGTAACTGGTTTTAAAGTTGAAATGGTATATTCAGGATGCTAACCTGAAGACCTCCAAGCATGGGACTCTCTGAAATCAATGTCAATTTCTTGGTGTAGAGATATGGCTATGGAACAAGAAGAATAATGCCTATCTTAAGAGTGCTGTATGTGAACAATTCCCAATGTGGCCCAACTGCAATGCTTTCATGACAAAGTGCCCACCATCCTTAGTGCAAGGAGCTCTGCAGCCTTTCCACGACGCT
>NW_009219288.1:26217-30541 GCF_000690835.1 Fulmarus glacialis
AGAGCTCTTCCGGATGATGTGCTGGCTCATCTCCAGCACATCTTCATACCAACTTAGTTGCTGTCTTGATTGTTCGTTTTTAAATGCACAGAGTAAGCTTGTTGAGGAAGGCACCATGTTTTCTTTGTTTATAGACAAAATTTAGCATAATCTGGCTTCCGAGGGAATTAAAAGAAATAAAAATTTGCCTGATTTAGTTTGCAAGTTATAGCGCTTTCCATAATACAGTACTCTACAGCAGTGCTTTTGGGAAATACTCATTAGTGTTCATTTTTCCGCTTCTGTATTTCCGGCTGTCTGCAATGCATCCCCTCTTCAGATCTATTAAGGATAGTGACTTTTGCTGGCTTTGTGCGGATTTATGTTTGAGTGCTCTGTGGTTTATTTGCTTATTTGGAAAACACTGAACAACCAAAAAAATTAAGAATACTTAAAAATAATATTAATTTTTAAAAGTATACATTGTAGAAATTAATTCTGTCTTACTATTTGGCTGCAAATGAAACCAAGAATTATAGTTATGACATGGAGTTTCTATGCCCACATAAATCTTTCTCAATGTTCACATCATTTATGCGAATTTGTAGTTTGTGAAGTTGTGCTTAAAACCAAAAAAGCCCCCAAAACCCAGAAGATCCACCAGTGGGACCTCTTCAACTAGCACAGCCTGATCCTTCTCCTATTCTCTAAGATCATAACTCTTAGGTTTTTGATTCCCTTAGTCTTGAAACTATAAAAATCTTATTTCTATAAGCTCTTTTATTGTCACCCACATAGTCAATAGTGTCATTTTCATTCATATCATTCTGTAGAGAAGTAGGAGGAAATGAACCAGACGGAACAGAGCTATAAATAAGATTCAGCTACTCTGTTCCAAGTGCAGATTCAACAGCATTCTTTTAAAACCACAAAAATACAGCTTCGGAATTATGGGAAGTTTTCTTCTTACTGGAGTTCTGAGATTAGCTTTCATGCAGTGGCCACCCGTTATTATTGACTTTTGTGAATAAAAGATGCATTTGCTTAAAACTAGCTCTATGAGTACAAACAACAGAGCAGGCTCACACTGCATGTCCACATTAGCTCATGCTTATGAGAAAAAGAACTCAAGAATCATGAATTCTTAAATACAAAGGATTCCACTTAGAATTACTTCTTAATATAAAGAGACTTTAGGCTAAAGAGGAAAATCTCACAGCAAATTGATTACTATTGGTTTCTTACAGGCTTGCTATGCAATACGATGGATTGTTTGCTTTACAGCAAGATTATAATGTATAATACTGGTTACCTTTTTGTGTGGAATTGGGGGGGGCACAGAGCCCACGGGCAATTTTGCTGAGCTGATAAAACACTGCAAATACCAGCTTTATGTAAATCCTTAGGAACAAAATAGGCCTGGTGGTGCTCTGCCAGAGGCACATGGGCAGCAGCTTTTATCCTTCTCTCAGCAGCCTAACACGAGGGAGCCAGTTTCACCCAAACTCGGCTGTCTGAGGCAGTGGAGGTGAGGTGCTTATGCCCCAGCATGACGGAGCCACTGGAGAAAACACAGCAGCAGCAGTTGTTGGGAGGGGGAGACGGAGAACCACTGGGGGAAGTCGCAGCGCTTGCAAGGGAACATTGTGGGAGCTGGAGGGAGACAGGGAGCAGCTTCCGCAGTTTCATGACTGGGCACATTTCTTTGGGAAGACGCACAGATAAAACCAAGCTTGCCAGCTTCCAGCATTTGTCAAGTGAGTTAAGTTGCCTATCGCTACACAAGGGTATGAATCACAGTTAGTTTTCCACAGGTTACTCTGAAACCTAGCAGCTGACTTCACTTGATAATGGTTATGGACATCTCTTAATTTTAGTTCCCCTTGCTATAAAAAGGAGCAAGATAGCAATTAACACAAAACTACACATAAACATAACTAGAGAGGTGATACAGACAACTGCTGGAAAGAGTCAGTTGAAAATCTTCCCCGAAATAGAAAATTTGTAAAGAAGAATCCTTTTGTTTCCGCCTACATACATACAGCTCTGGGATGAACAGAGGAAAGACTCTTAAACGTCAAAAAACAAGAACGGCAGTCTTGCGTCAGGCTGCAGGCCCACCTAGCCTGTGTCCTGTCTTGGACAGCTGCTCCCCACAGATACCTGGTGCAGAATCAAAGCCAAGGCATTCACGGCATTCATTCAATCCTCCCCATGGCATCCTGTCTTAACTTTTGGCCATCAATATTTTAAAGGGTTTTTCAGAGTCAGAGGTAGCATATGGAACATGCCAATATCTGCGAAAGGACCTCTATTTCATGAGTCTGTTTCAATCCCTTTCTGATCCTATTCACACTTCTGCTATCTCTGATATCCAATTAATTCACAATTAATTAAAAAAAACCCCAAACACTTACGCAGGAAAATGTAATTAGGTGCCTCTAGTTCTAATATCCCAAGAAACAGTGAGTAACATTTCACTAGTCACAACATCACGCATGAGTTTTGCGAGGCTCTAGCATTGCCTCTCCCCTCTTTTGCAAGCAAGTAATTCTTTATCTATCACCATCCTGTACGAAGGCAGTCTGTATCATCCATGTCAGATGTCTCTCAATCTTTTCTGGTTTTCTTCATATTCTTTTTGAGACTAAATACAGCATTAAGGATAGGGGTACCACATGTTTATTCTTCTAGTGGCATAATTATTTTTTCTGTTTTCTTCTCTGTTTTCTCCCTAATATCTAATATTTTATATCCCTTTAAAATTTTACTACTGTGTATGTGTAGTGAATATGCATATATAACCTCCAGCTATAGATACTCTGGGGAATGTATAGAGCTAAGCATTTTGTATATCAACTGCAGCAGCTGAGTGCAAAACCATAGCCTTACAGGCGGCCACGGCCACCAGAGGACGGTGGGTAAGTTACCCGCATTGCTGTTCTGAACAGCAAACAAACGTGTTCCTGCATTCTGAAAATCCTGTTGGAGAACTGTGCTCTTCAGAGCAGTACTGAACTTCTTGGCCACAAGCACATACACTCTAGTGGCAAGGCCACTGAGACACAGATCATTCAGGTTCAGCCTGTCAGAACACTGATACTACAGGAAAGCCTTATAAAACAGACATGGGTTTATTTCAGACAGCGTCTTCTTCCTTGGGGATTCCAGTTGTGCCTTCAATCCTGCCTGAGTCTTCCACATAGAAAGTAAGTTTCACATGCAGATGTCACATGCAGAAACTACCAGTGCCAGTGAGCATCACTTGAGAGTGTCCCTTACCAAAGCGAACCATTTTTAATAGTAAGACAGGAAACCACTAGCCAAATCCTCAATAAGTACTTTTGTACAGAAATCCTAAATACAAAATTAAGTTTGTTAATTTTTGATGAAATGTTCATCTCCCTTCAATCTATTTCGCAGTGACTAGATGATATTGAATGGAAAGCAGAAGCAAGCACAGAAAATTAGAGCTTGTACAAAAACACTATGCAAATGTTCAGAAAGCTGCACAGGAACGTACATTTTGATTGCTGCACGTCTGAAAGCTTTTAAGCATGCAGATGTCTCTATAGCTTGTGAGTGAATATTCCCTTGGAAATTTCTAAGTTTCATTGTATTTCCAGCAGTGTGGTTCATTCTTTTTCTGTATGTTGTTGCCCAACTTGATATTTTTAGCTGATGCCTCTGTAAAACAGAATTTATGAAGTATATGCGAAGACCCTGTCCTGACAGTCCTATTCACATTTGTGAAGTGATGAGTTGGAGCCAAGTGCCGTGAAGACTCTATGATTTGATAATTAACGCAACCCATAGACTTGCTAAAGTATAACTGATGCTGTATCCTACTACCCTCACCTAGCCATTCATCCTTTGAATTAGGGTAACTGGATAGATCTTTAAGTTACAAGGAGTAGGTTGTGCTGAAATAAAGCATTAATGAAAATGAGAATTTAACGATCTAGAGAGAAATCTGACAGTACAGCTAAAACCACAGGGGAGCAACAACAGTAACCCTGAGTATCTCACCTGTAATTAAAGTGCTGATAAGCCCAGGTATTGCTGCTCGTTAATATTCAATTGTAAAAATAGAAGATGAAGAGGCAAACATGGAATAACAATATTGGGTCCATCCTCTCTCCATACACACTTGCTTCTCACTTCCCACATGGGCCAAGCCAAGCACTGTGCTGCAAACTGGCACAGACAAGCCAAAGTAGCCAGGCTTTGTGGAAGTTTAAGGGAGGGGAATTTTCTGCTCTTGCTAATTTACTGTGTGCTAAGAAGTTGGTATCTAAGGATGAGTTTTTTGTCGTATCCGTTGACCACAACTCTCTGGGCTCGG
>NW_009219289.1:0-12824 GCF_000690835.1 Fulmarus glacialis
GCCTGGAGCCGGCAGGGAAGACTGTGCTGGATGAGGCCCTGGTTGTACAGCCTGTAGCTTGCAGGCAGGCTGCCCTGGCTGCTCGCTGCCCATCCCTGCATCCCAGGGATGCTATCGGTTGCAGGTCTTACACTGTGTATAACGATGCCAAAAAACTGCTCTGGTGAAGGAAGAAGTTCAGGACGGCTTCTTCCTTGGGAAAATGGTGCGTTTCTAAATGTTCGTATGATCAGATACTGCTTACGTTGATTAAAACATGGAAAGGGCAAGGAGTGCACACTCATTTGTGTAGTACTGCTAGTAATAAACTCTAGACTTTGAAATCACTCTCAGAGGCCTTGTAAAATCCTGCTATGCAGATGAGGAAGCTGAAGCCTGAAGATTCGGCTGCAAATTTACTGAAGGCAGTTGAGATGTCCTTGGTTGCTGTTCCCCCATCTCCATCCTGGTATCCCTCATGCTCTGAATTGCCGCGCCGTGCCATGGCTTCTCCATAGGTCTCTCGCAGGCACGTGTGCCGCATCCATCTCGCCTTCTCCCCGGACCCTCACCTCCCGAAAACCCCATGTGCCGTGCAGGCAGCACTGCCCTGCTCATGAACCGGGCTAAATACCAACCTGCAGGTGTTCGGTGACTCACTCGAGGCCCAGGCTGAAAACCCCTCTGCAGTTTCACGCTGCTTTTCTTCCGTGGTGAAGCGGTTTTTGCAACGCTGTGCCCACAGTTACCTGGGCAGGGGAGGGCGAGCTGTGGGTGGTGGGACCTGCAAAGGTTGCTCCTGCAAAGGTGCACCAAGCACAGCTGTCAGGTGAAGATGATGAGTGATGGCAGGCGTTCCTTTGCTTTGTGGATGTGATATAACCGAGTTTTAATTAAAGCAGCAGCAGTAGATTATTAGGGCAGATAAATACTGCCTTGTTACAGCCCTCTTGGGTCGTATGTAAGCAGTATTCGTTTTAGAAAGGATGAATGAATAGTCAGTGTGAAGGATAAAGATCACATTGTTTATCACTCAGTCTTCCGTGGGAAAGTGTAAACTCACGAGGAAAGATACTGTCCGTAAATGTCATTTAAATATTTACATAATTTGGGGATAAAATTTTGATATTAACGGCATGCAAGTACCAAGTCATGTTTGGGTTCCTGTCAGAGATAACTAGGACTTGTACAGCTGGGGTTGGTCGGTGGTGGGCTGTATTTCTATGTAATGCTTTGCTAGAACTTACAAAGAGCTCTTCTTCAATGCCACTGTGAAAAAAATTTAATTGTTCTTGTTAAAGTGCAGATACAAAAATTAGAAACTTGGGAGACTACATTTCTTAAACTCCTGTGTTTCAGGTGGGCTTAACTTCTGGTGTCCCTGGGTAAGCAGTGTGCCAGTCGCCGTAATCTAGGCTAGGGGTATGGGGGTTGATCATCCTCTTACAGCTTGTGGCTGTTGATACGTCTGCAGGGTGAGAAAGAATGACTCCAGGTGGAAAGGGGTGGGTCATCCTCCCCCCCCCCAAAATAACTGGAAATGGTAGGAAATGTTCCTGTGCTGATCCTTGATTTCATAATTCTCACAAAAGTTTCTTTTGTCCTTTTCCAGCTCTCAGAATGTGATACAACCCTTGAAAAAAAATCTGTGTGCTTTCATGTAAATGCAATGAGGATGAGCCTTTGAAAACATATCTTAGCTGATGTTGATGAATAAACAAACTTGGCCAGAGTAAATCTTTTCATCTAACTTCAAGAGCCACACTGTAATGAAGTAAATATAGATGTACTTAATGGGCTCCTTTCATCCAAATACATAACAAACCCTCCAAAGTAATGCAAACAAATCTAAAATGGATTTGTAAGTAGCTTGGTTTTTTTTGGTACTGGAGCAGTTTAGTCTAGCCAGGCTAGGATGGGAGTGGAGCTTGCTCCCAGAGTTGTGGAGATGCTGGAGTGAGTGCTGCCCTAAACAGCTCTTCTCCTGCGGTTGTTCTGCAAAAAAGGCAGCAAATGCTTGTTCCGCATGTGGTTTAAAACACCTTATTTGATGAGCTTCTCGCTGAACTCATCCCTTTGGAAGGCAGCTTGCGGATGAGGCTTCGAGAGGCAGGGGAACCTGCACTGGCTGCACAGGGTCGCGTTGCTGAGCCCAGGCTGCCCCGGGAGCCTCTCCAAGCGCCGGAGGGCTGGCAGCCCGCCTCGGGGGCAGCCTGCGCGTGGCATGCCACCGCTTGGCCGGACGCTAACGTGCCTAGGGGGCTTGCTCTGCAGGACACGTCGTGGCGGTGCCCCAGCCTGGTTCCTGGGTTCACAGAGTACTTGAATCTGGTGTTAAAGGTGGCCTTGGGGCCATCATGACAGCTGCTGTAGACACAATCATTGAAATACGACTGCGGCGGTGGTGTTGACTTTGGCAGCATCTTGTTGGTTGGAAGCTGTGGGAAAGAGGAGCTCAAAGAATAGTTCTGCAAATCTGGACGTTCACTGCGTGACAGGGGATTTGGTTTCGTTTTGAGACTTGCAGGATGACTGTTTTCAATGACAGCATTTGTAAATAGGTTAACGACTTCTTGTGGAAAGCGTGCCTAGCAAATACAACTGTATGGTTTCACTGTCCTTGCTTCATGAAGAAGACCAACATTTAATGTTTGTATTTCCCGTATCACAGAAAGAGTCTTTGGATCTTCTCTTTAAAAAGCACAGTTATAAAACCATTTTACTTTAAAGACAAGTTCTTTGTTTTGAAAAGGATAAACCCTGTTTTGGAGAAAAAGACCATAGTTTGGTCTTGTCTTTTCTTAATAGGAAAAGTTCAGGTCCATTTCATTCCATTGTGGAATAAAGTTCCGTTCAAAGCTGGATGATATGCCTGTAAGAGTTTGAATATTGGACTATTTAGACAACTATGTCATCATAATTACAGAAATTCTTCAGTATGAGCTTTTTCTTTGCTGAGATCTTGATGAGTGGGAAATACTATAAAGAACGATTTCTGTGACTGTTGGAGGAATTTTGTGAAAGAGCTTTGAATCTAGCAGACTGTTGTACTTAAAAAACCACAACAACTAAAGTCCAGATTCCACTCACTATTTGACACCTCAAATACTCAGAGATCCAATTTAGCTAGTTGTGTTGTGCCATGCATACAGAAGTGAAACGTATTAAAAATGCTCTGAAACAAAATCTCTTCATTACTCTGTGGATTGCTCACCTCCTCCCTCCCGTGCTTTGTTCTGGCAGGCGTGGGGGAAGAAGGAGGCGCTGCTTTAATGAAGGTGTACGTCAGCCTCCGCTGCTCCTTTCAAAAGGTCACCCAACTAAACAGCAGCAATGAAATGCATGACAAAAGATAAATCTTTTATTGTCCTACGGAGGTACGTGGCATTCCAGTGTTTTAGAGGAACCACTTAGCTGCCGTATTTAAGACTTCTTTTCATCTTATTGTAGCAGCAATGCCTATGATGAATTACTAAGTCAATGAAAATTTTGCATCTAATGCACGGCAGGATAGGGCGTCAAATTAAGGGCCGTTTGATGTGCAGTACCAATTACAACTGTGATATTTGGGCTTGATCTTTCAAGATTTTACTGCGGTAAAGTATCCTTGCTCAAACTGTTGACTGCAATGGGACAAGTCTTTGTGAGCAGTGGTTTCTCATTTGAGCAAGAATTTGCGTTATTGAGCTCCTATTCACCAGACATTGAAGCGTAGTGATGAATTTCCTTTCCTGCAAAAAAGAAGAGCCGTTCTGCTACCCACTGACTTAATAAAGTGTATTTGAGTTGAGTTGATCTAACAAAATCTCATTTTAATGGAAAAAGTGTCTTAATGTAAGATCAGTTCATCTTTCTGATGACTTGATTGCTTTAGAGTTATTAGCCAAGTTCTGTAACAGTCTTTAAAGGTGCTAATACTTGCTTGCGGTTTAATAGCCCTAACTATTGCTAATGTACAGGAAATGTTCAAATCACATCATTGAGAGAGAACCCTAACAAATCTTACAGCTATTTTAATGTGAGGTTTCAGATGTTACTCTTGTTTAATTGAAAGGTGAATGCTATAAAGGCTTTGTCAGTCTGCTGTTTCCAGATGACAGCACTTTCTATGGAGTAAATGTAAGTCCCAGAGCGCTGAACCCAGCTTTCAGCTTCAGGATTCATTGCTCAAATGCCTCCTTTTTTACCTGGCAGAAGTGTGCATCTGTGGTGTTGTCTGTGGTGTGTCTTCCAAAGAAATACTGGTTTCGATCAAATAAAATGAGAAAAATTTTCTGAAATAATGGTCACATTCTGCCTGATACTGGGGAAAAGGAGGCCTTCGCTCCTTCTTCTGGAAACCAAAAGATTAAGCTTGCTTATAAAGGATTAACGGGGCTCTCTTCTGTTAATTCGTAGTGGTGTAGTCAAAGTGCCTGATTCTACATCAGTGGAAGATCCATTATCAATCAATGGGAATTTTGCAGCTGAAGCCAAAGGGATTAGAGACTTGTCGTTGGAAGGGACTGAAGGGGGGAAAGACCTGGATATGCTTGTCGCTGCCTGGCTGTGAGCCACCACTGGGGTGCGGCCACAAATAATGGCAAAGGAAAATCTTAGGTTGCCTCAGGCAGGCTATTTCCAGAGACGTATGAAAAGGTTAGTGCCACTGTACGGGACTGTACAAAACCTTACCTGGGGTGCTGCTGGTAGTGAGTTGTTACTCATGTCCAAGCAAGATGATTTCAAAGTGGAAGAGGTACACAGAGAAAGATGACCTGAAGTCCTCTTCTAGGGATTGTGCCATGGTGGGGGAGAGTTAATGAGGAGGTCAGATGTGCAATGGGAGCAGGAGTTAGGAAGAGCAGTAGAAGAGGGGCGCGGATTTGGGGGTGAGGGGTGCAAAGGAGCACTGGTGTCTACACCACACTCTCTTACCTGCTGCCACTCAGGCTGCCACTCAGGGACGTTGGTTGAGGAGGCTGGAGTGTAAGGGAGATGTAGGAAGAAATTGCTGAAGAAATCGCTACTGATGGTGTTGAGGGTGATGTCCTAACAAATTGCCTGCGGAAGTTTCTTCCTTTAATAAAGAATAGCTACTTTTCCTCCTAGTAGAGTGCATAGACCAATGTTCAGACTGCTAGAGCCTGTAAACTATAAGAAAACCTGCGGTTCCACACTTACTTTAGTAAGGAATATTCACCAAGCACATTCCGAAATATAATTTCACTTTCTTCTGAAATGCTGTCATAGAGCTTAGCTTAAAAGTAGCTGTGATCCAGAGCCTAGTTGTGGAGAAAAGCGTGGTCTCCATGACCTCTGCTGCAGCTTTTGGTAGGTACTTTTCCAGCGGTGGAACGTAATACATCACAAAAAACTATTCAGAGTAAAAATTACACTTTTTACAATGATTTGGTAAATGTAAATGTATTGTCTTGATCTCTTGTAATAGGCAAGATTGTGTCATTTAGTTTGGCAGTTACAGAGATTAAATTAATTTCATTTTCCTTTACTCTTGTTAAATGCAAAGTAATTGAGCACACATCATGGAAGGTTGGGGCTCTCTTGTTTGTAGCTTCATCATTTATTAATCTAACACATTAGACGAGAGGCTTTATAGATTTGCTTGCCTAAGGAAAAAGAAGAAGAAAATATATAAAAGCCAAACTAGATACGTGTATTCTGTCTCACACTTTGAGGTACTGTCAAATGTTGCCTCATTTTTAGTACATTTTGTAAGAAAGGAAACTGATTTTCTCCCAGAATGGTAAATTGTGACCTAACGCTTAAATAGTCTGAATAATCTCATATTTGGATAGGCAAGGTCGCTTGTGCACTTCCTCCCCCTCACACTCTTCGTGAGATATAACGTCATAATCAGGCAGGCAAGATAAACTACAAATGAGCATGCCATAGAAAGGTATGTTTTGGCACTATCTTGACCATCTTAATTGGCTGTCCTAGTTGCAGGAGGAAGCCGTTTGTAACGTGTGCCTTCCTCTAATTTAGCCTTTTCAGAAAACGGTATTGGCCTAATACAGGCAGCAGTGGTGGAGTAACAGCTCAGTGGTGGCAGAAGTGCTCTTCCTTCTTACCTTTATGTAGCTGGAGGGGATTTGAAAATTGGATATTTCTCTCCGTCTCTGCAGCTCCACGTAGCCCCAACACTGCCAGCCATGGATTAGTGAAATAAATCCCTCACGTTCATAGTGAAGTGGAAAGTATAAAGAGCATTTTCTGCCTTTTTTTCCCCCTTTTTAATGTGTCATTTGCTAGCTGGCACAGTGACCTCCATTTCGTGACTTGTGATGTGACTTGTCACAGAGCTTTTCTGTGTGGATTAATTCATCACTCAAAGGCATAGTAGCATGTGACATTATGCATGTGGACCTGAGGTAAACAGTTACCACCTATAGACCACCTATAATGAATCTGTACTTCAAATATTATCTGTTAATGCAGTTTGATTTTTTTTTTTAAATGTGATTTTCTTTCCTTTTTGTTTTATCTCTTTTCTTAACTATGTCCTTGGTAGTCAAATGGGATGCATACCTATAGTCGCCTTCTCATGTTGCCAGTGTAGCCAAATTTGGAAAAAAAATAATCCTGGCAATTTAGCACATGAAATTTGCCAATGCATTGGGAAATGTTTTTATGCTAATTGTGTCGAGGTACGCACAGTTCAGTTTTGCGGGGTATCTTGGCGGACAGTCTGTCAAATCTTTTAAATTGTTGTTCCAGTCAATTATATTGACTGAAGTGAAAGCAAGAATTAATCTTTTTTTTCCATTCTTAACATACAGATTTAATTTCATACTCTTGATTACATTTCAGTATCAATTGTGTATTTTAATTTGTGTGAGTGAACCCTGAAGCCCTGACTCAGTTGTGACTCCATCTTTAATTTTGCCTAACAAGTCCATCTCATTTCTGAAAAGCACATACACCAGGAATTGATTAGCATTAGCAGTCGGGTAAATGGTAGGGGAAGAAGTGACGTCTGGGTCTGGTTACAGAGTTGCGTTATGCTGTGTGGTCTGGCCAGTTACGATGGAATTGATGATGCTGGTTTCTAGGTGATTTCTGTTATCATCCTCCTCAACAAGTTTGGTTAAAAACAGCCCTGGGGAAGCACTGGAGAAAGCAAACTAGTCCAGAAGCAGAGGATTGATTTCCCCCCAAAATGGGAGGTCATTATTATGAGGAAATTAGCTAAATTATTTACTCGGCAAAGCAGGCAGATAGCCAATAACTCAGCATTTATGTGTTTCCCATTTATTCAGCGTTCAGGCATGGCGTGCCCAAATGGTGCCGTGCAGTTGGTTCCCGACAGGCGCGACCTGTAGTTGGCCTGGGAGGAGAAGCCCAGTCTGTGAAACAAGTGATGGGACCCCCAAACTCCCGTGGGGGTGGCCTTGACGGATCTGCCTGGCCATGTCCTGGTTTCCAGCACCTGCAGAGATGTTGGCAAGGTAGGACAGGTGCCAGACTGTGGAGCAGCGGGAGCCTTCTCTTTTTGGAGGCGGGCAACCTGGGGGTTTCATCCCCAGCTGTGGACCATGGAGCCTGGAAGCGCTGGAGTCATCCAGCACCATGGGACGTGGCTCCATGCAGAAACAAGGTGGCCCGAGGAGGTGGTTGTAGCTACCCCGGGACACCACAGCCCTGGAGGTTTGGACCTCATGGTTGGCAGTCTGGGAACCTGGAAACCCTTGGTTGACTTTTGTCACTTCTTTGCTTCTCCCAGCTGTGGGAATTACTGAAATACTAGTTGTTGAATAGTGGTAAAATTAGCACGAGTTGTCAGTTTTAATCAGTAAATAATGTTTTATTCAGGAAATGCTGTAACCAAGAAAACTTGTTTTCACCTGGTTTTCTGAAGTAGGTAGATATTATGTGTTGCAGTGCTGTGATTCCCTGGGAAGGAGAATTTCCAAGACTTTGCAGTTTCTGTGTTCTACATAGCACGAAGTGTGCCCTGCTCCACAGAGCAGTAGTACTTTCTATATTCAGTATTAGCCTGTATACTTAATTACACTGATGCTTAAAAAAAGCCACAGTTTTAAACAGAAAAGGCTTCCTTTCACTGGAGTCTAGAAGAATAAAGAAAAAAAAACCCTCAGGAATTTCTGTGCTTAAGCTATCTGTCAATAGATAGTAATGGGTTTTCTGAGGTGTAACTCTGAAATGTTAGTGCTCATTTAATAAAAATCATGCTCCCTGCAGTTCATCAGCAGCTGGCACTTAGAAAGATTGAATTCAGAAAAAACAAGTGTGAACATTGGTGTAGGTAAGTGTCCAGAGCTGAGAGATTTATACCTTTTAAACACCTAGCTACCTGGTTTTATTAACACTCCAGGATCTGTGATGTGTGTCGGTATCAGCCTGACGTTATGCAGACTGGAGCAAGCTCTTGCAAAAAACATTAGTGCTATTAAGTCAGTTGTATGCTAAAGAGCAAGGTTTTGGCAGCAGGGAGAAGTACAGTGCTGCTTTCTCTTCCTGCAACTGGTGTTTCAGTTTGGCAATGGAGGGGTGTTGTGGCTGAAGGCACGTGCTACACACTTAAAACTTGCCTTTTTCTCACTCTCCTGCATGATCCTTTAGTGGATTTTTCTCCCTTAGCCCTGGCAGTTTGATACAGGAAAGGGTTAACTTCCAAAAGCATGTCTGGCAATTTGGTGTGTACCAAACTTTAAATTAGGGGATGCTGATACAGTGCAGGTTGTAAAGTGGAGCTTGCAGGAGGATCTAGCCAACATGGGATTGAGGGCCACAGGTCATTTATGTGCTGACAGAGGAGTCCGGCTTCTGGTGGGGCAGCTGTACTTGTGGCTGGGCCCAGCCGATCAGCGCTGTGTCCAGGGGATGTCACCTTTGGCCCTGCTATGGAGAGCAGCTAGGAGTTACCCCACATCCAAAATTTGAACATATGAGTGGGAGAGACTGGGAACGAGGGGAAGTGCAGAGTCCTGCGCCTGGGGAGGAACAACCCCAGGCACCAGTACGTGCTGGGGGCCAACTGGCTGGAAAGCAGCTTGGCAGAAAAGGCGCAGGGGTCCTGGTGGACACCGAGTTGAACACGTGCCAGCAGCGTGCCCCTCTGACAAAGACGGCGAGTGACGTCCTGGGCTGCATTAGACAAAGTAGGATTCTGTGACGGCACCAGCTACACTCTTAAAGTGGCTGTGCTGGATGGGTGATAGGACCACCTCTGTGCCACCTTCTGTGGCAGCTTTTTTTAAGAGAGCCTGTTCTAAAATAACAGTTCTCCAGTTTGTTCTTTAAAAATTTGAAAAAGATTCTCTGTTCTCCCCGAAAAAAAGGATATCAGCGTATTCTTAGTACCTTATGTCTGTATCCTCAGTTCACTCTCACTTTTTCACCTTAAGTTTTTAAAACAGAAAATCTCTTATATGCTCCCTGGATTGTTCCGCAGGGACGCAATATCTGTCATTGTCTCCTGTTCCTGCAGGGTGTGTGCAAAAGAGCAGTTATTTCATCTCTGTTCTGGCCACGTATGTGAAAAATAAGGAAAAATCTCATTCTTTGCAGCAACTTGAGCCTGTAAACGTTGGACAAATAGTGCTTACTGTGCAAGGCTCTTGTCTTGCTATCTCTAAATACTTCCTTTCCTTTAAAGCCCGGTTCTTACTAGCTCCATTTCCGAGCCATTTGTAGCTAGCGTCATGTCCCATGTGCCTCCATGGAATAGCGGACGAGGTGCTGAGCTTAGCTGTCGTACTAATAGGCCTTAAGTGGTATCATGTCCAAGACTCAAGGCAGGAGACTTTTATCAACACAAGCCTACAGAGAAGGCTTTTGTTGTAAACCACGACGGTACGGTGTGCCACTGCATGTTTCCTCCTCCTGGCGAGTTAACAGCCGCCTGGAAACAAACTCCACCAAATGTGCTGCTTTTTATGCACACGGGAGCAGTGGAGCTGTTATCGGTGACCTTAGCCTTCTCGTTTTGGCTTGCAAGCTGATTTTCTATTAATTACAGGCATAGCTTTCATCTTTGTCAAGACGGCAGCAGCAGTAGAGTTATCCTTTGACGATTGATGTCCGATTTGGTTTTATCCCCAGACTCACTGTTTGCAATATAAAGACTGAAGCATTTTTTGTATAAATTTATTTCCTATTCATGATTTTTAAAATTCACAAAGAGCCTGATCTCAGATATACTGGTGCTGCCTTCTGAGTGTAAATACTGTTGCTCTAGTGCGATCCTTGGAGACTGTAGGAGGCTTTCCAGGTCAGGGAAAAAGTTTTTTGAGGTGAAAGAGGAGCAGTCTTAGTATAAGTTGTTTGATTTTCCCAAAGGAGAAGGAAAGGTCTCTCCTCTCCATTTTAGGAGAGGACAAAATCCAAACCTTTACACTCCCCAAATTAAAGGTATGCACGAGAGCTTAGGTACTGTTTAAGTTTTGAATATACTTTTAATATTAGAGACTTCAAAAGAGAAACAGCTGCATATGTGAATAGAGTGGCGAAGACCTTAGTGAGCTGCAAAATGGGTGAAAATTTCTTCTTTTAAAATCTGACGTGGGAAGTGATGTAGACTGAGGTGGGAACAAGAGAGAGACATATATTCCTTCCTACAGAAAAGAGATTTCATTCTTTGGATTTGGTACCTAAAGTCTCTGGTGTGGGAAGAAAAAGTGCTTGGGAAGATTGGAGTTCATATAGCATCGTAATTCATTTTAGAATATTTAGGAAGGTTCAGAAACAAACCTCATTATTAACCAAAAGGTTGCAAAGGTTAACAGGCCAAAGTGTACATGAACAGTAACTGTTGAGAAGATTTCCATGATAACTGAAAATGTGGATTTCTTACCACTTTGGAATTTGCATGTTCATACCCCGTTGTGGCTTCAAAAGGATTATACAAGGAAACTCCTGGTGCAGAGAGGTGACTGCATGTATAGAGTGATGCTTGGTGCAATGTTTGCTCTTTATTATACAAGAGGTATGTTTATTTTTAGTTTTACCTATGTAAAAAATGTGACACTCCTAAAACAGAGAAGAAATATTCCGGTATTTCCATGTTTTTATTGCAGCTAATTGATATGAGACAGTGATCCTAATATCTGTACCTAATAAGAAAATAAATCAGATTTTTTTTTCTGTTTTTTCTGTTGTATATTTTATTTGTCTTATACTGCACATGTGGCATGAGCAGTGAACTCAAGAATTGCACTCCTGTTGCATTTAGGCAAACTTACCATTGTAATACAGATAAAATACACACCGAGACTTCAAAGAGCTTCAGAAAATGTCTGAATTACAGTGTGTACATATCTTAACTTTTAGGGCTTTTTAGACACTGAGGTACCTTTCCCACACCCAAATAACAGCAGACGTGTTGAAAACAGAAGAAAGTCAGGGAGGAGAAAATTAATTTCGTCACACATGGCATGGGAGGCTGCTTAAACACATTGTAAAAGTCATAGTATATAAAAGTCATGTATATAAGCAAGCAGAAACAGTGGTCTGCTGAAAGCACAAATGTTAGGAGTTATTCAGACTACAAAGATACCCTTGAGCATATGGGTATCTGCCCCTAATGATTCCAACAAAAAAAACAAGCCAGACTGTGTTGAATCGAATGCAAACTGAGCCTGAAGATCTGAAAAGGACTTTGAAGAGCAAAGAGTCTGCAACATAAAAGTAAATGATGAACTGTGTATATATATCTAAAAAGGTGGATACCTGTAAGAGCACTGGTGGGCATGCAGGGTTATCAGGCAGGACATCAGAAAAATGAGAAGCTAGTTGAATTGGTCCTTGCAGGGGAATTTGGGCAGGTGCTGCACTGGGTAACGAAGATGAGAAGGTGTCAGACTGCTGAGGTATCACAACAGAAGTGCTGAAAGAAGCTGGAGAATTGAATACGGAGGTGTCACCACGTGTTATACAGAGCATAGCCAGCGCTCTGAAGAGGCAGCGCTGCTGACAGAAAACACACCACGCGCGTGGATGCCGCAGCTGTGGTTTGTGAATCTGAGCACTGGATTTCACTTAAAAAACCCTGAAATTTTTGGCGGAAAGCAAGTGGTGATTTTGAACAGCCTGGCAGTGACAGTCCTGGAAGGGTGTGAGCTCCCAGGGGGACAGTTTTTCTCCTCAGCCCACTCCAGCTCCCTCCTTTGAACTTCTGCGGCTTTGCTCCCAGGTGGGTGGGCACAGCAGTCCTGCTGCCGTCCGTTCCTGCCGTCCTGCCTGCAAGCCCTCAACTAACTCCACCATCTAAGTCCATCCTCCCCCAAAACTAGCTCATTCTTGACAAGATACTCATCTTCAGCTTCCCTCTGATTTGTGAAAGTGAAGAAAAATAATGGGAAAAATGGGTGCTTGGTCTTTTGGATATTTCTTGAGAAGGCTGTATTGCTTATAAATAATTTATGACTTTGAAGCTACACACTTTCTCCCCAGGTTATATGTCTTGTATAACTGAACTGTATGATTTACCTTAAATTGCCCATCTGCTACGCATCGTGAATCTTCATACGGTGCTGTTTCTCCTTTCCTGTTCGGCCTTCACTCGTAGATAAGAGATTTACATGAAATGATTTCTTCATGTAAATGCAATCGGGCTGCGGTTCCAGCATCTTGTTATAACATATGTACCAATCCCCTTGAATTGGGGTAGCCTATCTCGGTAATTGAATCTATTTGTTTGTTGCTGTAGTTTCGGGAATTAGCGGGGAGCAGGATGCATGCACTGATGTGCTTTTACTGCGGTCTTTGTAGCCTTGCCTTATCCTAAGGCTTCTTTGAAAAAAAACTAGCAGGCGAGGGTCGGGATGGGGGTCGGCAGTGCTGCAGCTCAGACGGGGGCTGGGGGGAGCGCTAGGGGCTAG
>NW_009219290.1:0-13944 GCF_000690835.1 Fulmarus glacialis
TGCGGGTGCAGCCAGCCTTTGGCTCCAGAGGTTAAATGTTAACTTTGCCTAGGATACTCTGAAATCTCAAGTCTTTTAATACAAGTCATTTCGCTGTAAGACACTAAATAAAAATAAAAATTTCTGCCGTCTATTCTATACTTGATATAGCATGCCTTCTTTATAAATAATGTTATATTTTCTACAGTAAAAAAAAAAGGAAAAAATACTACCAAATCTTAGCTGGTATGATTCAATATTTACTTCTGCCCCTTTCCTGAGCTCTTCAGTCCTCATCACTTTTCAGTGATGTAGGGAGTCCTGTAATTAGATCCTTATCATCACTTTCAGAACACACTCTAGTCACAATACCTGGATTTTACATAGTCAAGGTCTCAAAGTACTGAAAAGAAATAGATAACTGTCTCATCCACCACATTACAGGAAATTTGGACATCAACTTCCGACAGGCAGCCAGGGGCTGTAGAGAATCCAGAACATCACATCTCTGGTGAAAAACCTACCCACTTGATCACCTTTTTGCACACACATCAAAATACAAGGAATTCCATTTAAATGTAAGAACAAACTCCGTACTGTGAGGGTGACCAAGCACTGGCACAGGTTGCCCAGAGAGGTTGTGGAGTCTCCATCTTTGACAATACTCAAAACCAACCGGACACATCCCTGAGCAACCAGCTCCAGCTGATCCT
Source organism: Fulmarus glacialis (assembly GCF_000690835.1). Lineage (NCBI taxonomy): Eukaryota > Metazoa > Chordata > Aves > Procellariiformes > Procellariidae > Fulmarus > Fulmarus glacialis. The sequence goes on from NW_009219290.1 coordinate 693, forward strand.
GCTTTGAGCAGAGGGGTTCAACTAGATGATCTCCTTCCCACCTCAGCCATCCTGTGATTCAGTGCCCACACTACCAAGCTCTAGGTGTGGGGCACTGCTTGGTTTTGAAGTTTGGCAGTCAGAGAAAATGCTTTGAAATTCTTGTGTACAGAATTCCTTCTAGAGAGATGAGGTAAGCAAAAACCTCACGTTCCTCCAAATTAAATGCAATCAAATATGAATACACTCCATAATTATAGTACAAGCTTTTCTGTTTTGTTTTTTTTTTTTAACCTGAAACAGTTTCTTACCTTATAAAGCTCATCATTCTCCTCTTTGACAGGCAGAGAATTAAGATTTGTGCAGGAGTCCGAGTCTGATATCTCCAGTGAGCGGTCATCTTTTTCTGATCCTTCACACCTATCGGTAGAATCACTATCCTTCTCCCAATCAATGAACTCTGATTCATCTAAAAGAAACATATTTGTAAAAAGAATTTTTCTTAATCACTATATATTATTCATAAGCATGAAGTCAAACAGAGTAATATTACAATTATCCCTCACTTGGAAAAAAGTGCAAAGTTATTTTTTACAGATGATAACTGATCTTTACGTTTAACTATTTTGTGATCCTGTCTCTCATAAAACCTAAATCCCACTAGCAGACAATAGAAGCTTCTGTGAAGAAAGATATAAAAATTTCATTAAAAAAAAGATTTCAAAGTACTGCCCATAAGGAGGCAGTATATTTAACTGCTTAGGTAGGTAGGGATTTTTTTCAGTTTAGTTATTATTCGTTTTCCTAGGTTTTATTTAGGGTTTTTTTTTGCCCAGTTGCATTGGATTTTCCAATGAACTTGTTCAGAATTAACTGTTCTAAGCAAATACCTCAGTGACCTGGGACAGCTGAAAATTTGGTGTAAGTTAACATCTGCTATAAGTGGTAACCCCCACAGAGAAATGAAAAAGCTACTTGAAATGGTCACCTCCTAAAACACCATGGCTAAATACACAAGTCTGCAGATCAAACCTCTAAGCACATGAGACAGAGGATTGTTTAGGATAAATTAATAGAAACAACAGAATGGCAGTAAACAAAGACAGAGATGCAGAACAGTCCTTCTACCATCCTCATGACCAGGTGGTGTTTAATGCAACTCCAGAATTGCACTCATACCTCTGAGGATCTCCTGAAGGCGGTGGAAGCCTGAGCTGCCGTAGCAGCCCCACCACCCTTCAGGTCCAAGTGCCACAAGGCACTGAGAGGAAGGATCTCATTGTATTTTGTATAAATGAGCGTGTTCGGAGGAGAAGGGATGAAAGCTTTTTTGGTTTTGCTTTTTTACTTTTGTAAATGCCACATTTCTAACACCAAAAGAGTCATGTACAGGGGAGAGGCAGCAGAGAAAGGAGGCACCTGCAGAACGCTCCAGGCACCTGTACAGATCCATGGAACTGTGGCAGTGCCTTCTGGACTTGGCAGTGCTACTATAATCTAAATCACTAGTTTCTTCATGGAACTTCCAAACTCTGAAGTCACCCAGACAAATAAACACACAGCTTTGGTGTTGCCTGCTTTTTCATGCGCGTGAATGCATTTCTGTTTCTAACTACAAGAAAGCTTCATCAGAAATTTTAAACACAGACATCGGTGACCAGGTAGCACAAAGAGATCTCTCTTGAAGCTGTGTGGCAAGCTGCGTGCAACTTGTGACAGCAGTATAAATTCCTTAATAAAATATGAGACAATCAGTTTTATCCTGTCACGCTCAAGTACTAACACTCTGTCTCTGAAGGTGAACTTCAGGTGAAAGGGCATGTCACTTAAAAATACTTTCTCAGCTATTATCCTCATACTAACAACTGTACCTATACATGCACACACACAGATACATGTGTACAATACTATAATTAGTGTATACGATGATTACTTGAAAAAGCATGGAAATTGCAGTTCTTTTACTCCCCACTGCTTTCAATAACTGCTTTCAATATATTTTTGGGTTTAGAAGAAAAACAGGAAATGATTGGATTTCCTCAGTACCTTCAAGCAGATACATCAGGGTTTCTTCACTTACACAGAGAAACCAAATTTTGCTATCTTACAAGAGTAAAAATAAGTCTGTGTGTTGCATCTTAAAAAAAAGAGAATAAAAGATTAAAATCTGCAGGATATACTTGCAGGAGACAAGTGCAATAGAATTATATTAATGGCAGGTTAGAAAGATTCCTGGTGAGTATTAGATTGCAGTCTAGAAAATGGACAGTCCTCCCATTTCAAAAATAAGGAAAGAAAATGACTGGGAATTACAAAAGATGGCCATCAGATATGTCAATGACAGTGTTAAATCAATGACAAAAATATGGATGAAAGAATCAACTCACAGTGTTTGAACACTTTGCCAGACATCCAGGATGTGTAGTCTAGCTGTAATACTTCCGATCATGCTGAAGTATTACAAAGCTAACCTGATTTATTTTTCTGGAAGTAGTCACATTGAAAATACTTTCTAACAAGTTCTAATACAAATTAAACATTATCCTAATTAACGCTTATGTAATGGAGCACACAGGTAAAGATTTTTCTGTTTTCAGATGCACTTTTCAATCAATTTCTCTCCCCTCTGTCCTCCCCTGCTCCATGAGTTAGAAAGCAAGTCTTAAGAACAAATCTCACAGTTGTTCGCATAATACAGCTAACAGGGGAAACAAGGAATACTGTGTACCAAAATAAAAACTCACGCCACAGAGCATGATGCTATCTGCAGCTGCAAAGTCTGCCACATCTAGTCAGTGGATGCAGACAGCAGTATCAACAGTAGAACAGGGCAGGCAGAGAAAGCTGTTCACAAGGCCAATATCTGTACCACAGCACAGACAAGGAAATGGTACAAATAAACTATAATACATTGAAATGAACTGACATGCTTTACTCGATGTATAACCTGCCCAACTATGCCCCTTTACTCCAAGGTTTAAAATTTTTGTACGTAATTTATACTAAGAGCTTATTCCATACTCAGATGAAATTGATGAAAAAAACACCAACTGGTTTAACTAAAATAGGGTTAGATAATGTCATTTTGTCAGAACGACCTCAAAGAATTTTCATTACAGCACTTGAAGTTGACAGAAGGTTTCTTTGAACTTACCTTCACTACTACTGTCCTCTAACAATAAATCATGTCTGCTAGGTGATTTCTCTGTTTTGGAAGCATGACTTTTTTTGCTGTGTAACCTTGGAATCAATGTTTTATTTTCATCATCTGAAAAATCACTGCCACTAGAGGTCCATATTATGTCCTCAGCCTCCTTAGAGCTTGCAGCAGCAGCAGATTCTATTAAAAAGAATTGTAAAGTGTTAGATTGTTACACAAATGCAATATTGTTAAATTAAATTTTTTTCATTTTTAATTTAGTATTATTTTTCAACTGGAAAAAAATTATAAGTTCTGTCACCAGGCATCAGAGATTAATACTGGAGCATTAGCTCACACATATTTCTTATACATACATGCATTATTTTCATTTTGGTTCTCCACAATAAATAACACTTCATTTTATACAATGAGGCTATCAATCAGTCCTTCAGCAGAGTGAGAAAAGTAATGACTGTCTGACATATAGTCCTCTACACGCAGTCCTAATGCTCCCGCATGTGCCCTTTCAAAATAGTAACTGGTTTAAATAAAGACTGTCCTTAGAATTCTCGGTTTGGGATTTCTCTGACTTTATACAATGAATAACAAATGAACAGAAGTATGCCATCAGTGGAGATGACTTTTCAGTTTTGTCCTGAGAGAAAAAAAACAAACTTTTCAGGAGTAACGAAGAATAGCTGTTGTGTTTTTGAAGCGAGACGTTTAAATTCAAAATACCTTTCTCCATCATTTTTAATAACAAAAGCAAGAAGAAAAGGATTAATGCTTAGCAGTGGAGCATGCAGAATTAGCAATCATAGGAAGGCAGAATTTTCCACTTCCTACAGCTACTAAAGTTTTTTAGGTAAATGGGCAGTTAGACAATTGGGGATTTGGAATCAGGCAGGAGGTCCTAGAAGTGAGAAATACAACCGTATCTCCTCCTGCAACAAACAGAGGTTCTTTTCAGAAATCTGGAAAAGCATGATTTTGAACCCCAAAAGGTAGACAAAAGGTGCCCAGTAGGTCACTTACTTAACTCCAACAGAGGCAGCACAGCTGCTGGAGCAAGTAGAAATACAAAGACTGAAGAAGCCACTGCCCCCTCTTTCTTTCCTTTCCTCTGGACTCAAAAAGGGAAAGAACTGGAGGGAGTCGGTAAGTCCTCCTCCTCTTCTTTATTATGCCTAGAGTTCTTTTTTTATCACAATATTAAACAGAGTCGACTGCGAAAGCAGGAGGTTGACAAAATTCTGGTTTTCTATCTATTGCTCATTCCTACAAAATGTATGTTTTCTCTCACGCCTGCTTGTCTGTTTCTAGCAGAAGAGAGAATTATTTCACCCTCTGTCTAGACAGCTAAGTGTTGTTTTTCATTCCCTCCTCTTAAAAACGTGAAGAATTTAAATATCCTGCCCCTGCTAGAACACGCACTATATACAGCATTAGTGATGCTTCTTTCATCTGTTCAAGAGCAATTGCTGAAGTGCCTGCAGCTTTGCAGAATATATTTCTGGCACTCTAGGTGAATAGAGGAGCCCAATCACAATAGCATTACGACTGTGTCTCTTAGCTTCTGATTACAACAACAGAAGAGGAAAGCAACCAGTATTTTGAGCCAACTTCTACCTTGATAAAGGGCAAAACAAAGTGACAATCTTCTGACAACGCTAACATGAAATAGTTATAACATACCTGCTGCACTTTCAGCAGATGTTAACAGTGGTCCAAGATGCTTCTTAATCCTGGATTTCTTATCAGTAGGTCTCAGAGACTATATTAGAAAGAGACAAAGAGAGAGACTTAATCACCAAGGCATTAAAGACAATTTTAACATGTAGTAATATACTCAAAACTGTTGTTATTCACTCACCACAATTTAGTAGCACAATTTCAAATTATTTTTTCTATCTTCTACTAGACTGCGTTATAATGAGTGAGGTAATACAGCATGAAAACAGTAATATAAAAGCTGAATTTTCATTGTTTTGGAGAATATAAACTTACTGCAACTATGAAAGGAATCACATCTGACCTTGCAAAGAACAATAGCCAGTATTTTCAGCATTAAAATGTCAAAAGTGGGCAGGAAGAGCATGCTTGACAAAGCACGTGCCCTATTCAAAGGTTACAGAAAGAAGCACTCAGTGGCCCTGCTTCTGATTTTATTAAATCCCACAAGCTATGCAACACTGTGACCGCTCAGTACCAGAAGAAACAGAAAAGCAGCTTGGTTCAGGATGATTTTCAGCAAAAAACACTTCTCACTCAGAGCTGGCTGAACATCTCTGTTCATGACCAACAAGAACACCACACACAAAAAAAAATTAAGCATAATTTGATATATCATCCAAAAGAGCATCTGCACCAAGATCCACATCTGCAGGGTCATCAAAAGGCAGGATTTTCTACAGTGAATTCATTATTGCAAACATCTTTAGATGCAGCAAAAAAAATCTTCAGATGCAAACTAGAGTATTTTTGTTCCGTATTTTTTAGGAAATGCAGTACTCCATCCCAAATGTCAAATTACTTTTGTATCCTTCGGTGTATTATTGAAATTTTCCAAGTGATAAGTGCTATCTAGAACATAATATATTAACATATGCTTAGAAAATTAGTTAAGTTAGTTAAACAAGTTAAGACAATGCCCTTACGTAACCTTGCTTTCCATTTTTGTCTACTTTGACACTTGTAACAATATGCTGTTAATTGCAAAACAACACAAAAAAGGGCAACATCTTATAATTCAGTCAAGCATGGAAATTGGTTTAACTGTCAGTTTGCATCTCTTTCTTACACCATTAAGTAAGCCAGCATTTTACCTCCACCACTGAAGTGCTCTGAAAACCATCCCCACACCTAAGCCACGCATTGGAAATCGAAGTAGCAGCCCCTGATGTCCTGACATTTGATTTTTTCAGCTGTAGGGGTGTCTCATCTGGGAAGGGTGTGCATTCTCCATTCCAAAATCGCTTCCGCTACGAGGAAAAACAAACCCATTAAAAACACCATGTACTCATAATTCTTTTCAAGTGAACTGTACTTAATCCAGACCGCCCCTTTTTCTCAATACTTAGAAATATAAATTCCAATTTTTAATGAGCTGGGGGAAAAAAGTCTTGAATACTTCCAACCATTTTTTATGCAACACCATATAGTAACAACAACCGCAATGTCATGGGTAAATTTAATTTTTGATAAGTACACTACTGTCTGTTGATCTGAGTTACATTTGTAGTACCTGTTAGCTGCCCAGTGAAGCTGAAAATATTATCCTAAACAGGAACAGCTCAGTAAAATACATTTTAACTAAATAATTCCTTCAAACTCACTTTTAATCTGATTGAATTCTGTGTTATGAGGGAGGTCAAACTAGATAATCACTATCCAGCTCTCCGTTAAAAACCAACCAAACAAAAAACCCCAGACTCTTTCAGCTTTAAGAATTATGTTTGTTTTCACAACCATTTCCCAAAAAAATGGCAGATGAAGTGTTGCATTCCCCTTACATGGGATGCTGGAAGTCATATGGACTATTAGATAAGTCACAAAACAGGATGCTGATTAGTATCCAGTGCTAATTTCATGCAATAGATTTTAACGTCTGAGAATAGCTGAAGCTGAAAGAATTGCCTGTTATCACATCCAAAGTTATCTTTAAGATTCTACACCAGTTTATACATATAAATTGATCTTAAGCACGATAAACATCTTAGCCCACTCTGCTACTGAAACTTATCTTACAAAATGTTGACTATATTATCTGCCTGAATATGTCTGTCTTCTTTTGATATATTTTCTCTGCAGCAACTACAGTTCCTACCTATATTTAAGAATTACTCCAAAGTTAGGTTAATCAGCACTTACATTTTAAGCCAAACTCGTCAATCAGGACAGTAACATACACTTTGAACTAAGAAACATATGCAAAGAAAAAAAAAGTCTTTAGCAACTGATAATGCGTATTTGTTTCCTCTATATATTTTGAGTGTTCGCAAAAATAGAACAAGTACTTTCAAAAGCATACAGTGAGCAGCATCTTGCTTCACCCATCCGGTCAGCCGATCCTATTGTCGCACAGTGAGAAGACGCGCTTTGTAGTTTCCTCTGATGGCAGCTGACCTTGCTAAAAGCCTCTTCTAAAATCTCTGGGGGTATTTACACTGCAAAGCAGCTACTACAAGAGGTCATTATCAAAGTCAAACTGTCCCCATAACTGCTCCCACCGATACATAAATGAGAAGAAGTACAACCTTGAATCTGATGTGGTATTCAATAAGGAATCAAGAGCACTTTAATAAGGACATAATGTCAAGTAAGGAGGCTATGGCAGTTTAAACAAGAAAGGTTAACATTATTACACAAAAAGAATTTAAATCCTCCTTTCCTCCCATTGAAGATGCTGGCCCAAGCCTCCATTTCCAGAGAGTTTAGACACGAACCTCTACATTGTTCTATCCTCTTGGTAAGTACTCCTGCCTCTGCACAGAAGAAAGTATGGACATAGGAAAAGGCTAATAACCGAAACATGTCAAGACCCATTTTTTGGTTCTGCGGCAAAATGGCTTCAGTCCAGTTGGAAACATTCGCTTCACGTCTACGTCCCCCACAGTGGATGGCTTCTGCCAGACTCAGAGCTAACAGTACAGCCAGCAGTCCACCAAGGCTCAAAACCATGCCATAGCTCTAGTTTGCTTTCTTGATTTTAGGGTTTTTTGGGTTTGGTTTGGTTTTTTTTAAAACCTCAGCCACTGCTGCAAGTCTTGCTTATACAAATGTTTTTATAGCTTCAAGATGATTTTGCAAGATACATTCTGCAGATAAAAATTTACAGTGTAAAATGCAGTTCATCTAAGCTTATTTCTTAAATGGGACAGTCCAGTTTTGAAGAATGTGTATCTGTGCCAGTAACAGCACTACGGCTTGCGCACAGGTTTACAATACACTGCTTTTGATGGTCAATTAAAAGCAGACACAGTTGCAAAGGAGTGGAAAAGCCACACAAATGCACACACAAAGAGTTACATAAAACAAGGCTTCATAATATATTTCTATTGTCAGGAAGCCCAATAAACATAGAACTAAGTTTCTCATCCATGTTATTCTTAAAATCATTAAATACTCTGACAGACAGAATCCCTCTATTTCTCTCTGCTATGCAATTCCAATGGAGCAAAGAAAGAGCAAGGCATAAGAGGCAGGGGATGAACAGAACGTGGCAGCTGAGGTACGGCCAGCGGTGCACAACTGTCAAGATTTGGGAAGGGAATACCATATAAAATAGGCAGGATAAAAGCTACATGCTAACTCCCTCTCCCTAGGTAAGAAGGGTTAGGGTGTGTATAGAAAGGGTATTCTTGCAGTTGACAAGATTAAAAAAAATGTGAATACCAATAGAACAAATAGCTGGTTTTATCCTTAGATGGTATAGAAGGTTATGCTTATATTTAGATTGTTAGAGTGCAGTATGAAGTGGCACTGGGAGTGACTTTTAAATAGCTGGGAATATTCCTTCAGAGGCACTAGACAATCATGGCTGTGACAAGCAAAAAGAGAATTTTAATAGTTCATGACTGTTAACGACAGAAGAGTGTTATTTAATCCTCCACTTCACTAGCCTGGATAAGGGCAGGGCCGCTCAGGTTTTCAGAGCAGCACTACAGAGATGTCTCAGCGCAGGTGGTCTCATGACAAACCAGAAACAACTGACGTCCTCTCTCCCCCTTCTTCTTCCCAAGCACTCGGCACTCGCCAGACTCCGTGCAGACACAGCGACAAAGAACCAAACCAGCAGAAAACTTCTCTGGGAAGAAGCACCAGTTATCTACAGCTGGCACAGCAGCAGAAGAAAGGATACAAGGAACCAGTGGGACCACTCCAGCAGTGGTCAACTTAATTACAACCTGAAGAACCGTCAGTACTGCTGACAGCTCTGGTTAATTACCTCTTTGTCTCACCATGCGTCCTGCTCCCCAGATAGAGGAAAATCTGAGTTTCTGCTACCACCACACAGAAATTTATAGCCACTACAGTCACTGAGAAAAACTGAAAAACACCCCCTACATAAGATGTTCTTCAGCTACTGCAAATTTCTGGCAGACACCACTTAGAGAGGAGAGATAGAGAAGGACTTGATTGTTGATCTTGACAGCAGTGACTTAGAGCTCTGTGCCTTTAACGCAGATACCTTTCCACCATTTCCAACATCCTACACCAACTTAAAAAAATTGAAAAAACAAACCCTAAAGACAACTCCCCTCCATCCCAAACTCCTTGACAATTTAAATCTCTCCATATAAATATCTGATGTGACCTCTGGAAATTGGATGCACAGCTTCAATCCACAGTAACTGAGGGGGGAGTTTGTCACAGTAGCGCTGCATGCATGCATGTATATGTATGGGTGCATGTATACACATAAATACAAACACCAAACTCCTTTTAAAAAGAAAAATATGCCATGTAAAAAGTATATAATTTCAATGTGCATAAAGTAATGTTTCTGTGTAAATATAAACGTAAAGCACACAAATGTATTTTTATTAAAAATCTGTAATATGAACATTGTGTGCAACAGAAAAGAGCTGCAGATATATAGATACGAAGTTACGAGACTTGCAGTTCAGAAGAAGAATTCTCAAGGACACAAATGACACCAGAAGGTTCCCTCTGGACGAAGACTACAACACAAAGAATAGGTGGGAAACACAGTGACCGCACTTTCCACATGCAGCTAGTGTGGCTATGCTTCACATTACAAACGCACTACAGTAGCAGGGAGGCCAGCTGCGAGGCAGCGTGGCCACGGGCCCCGGAGGAGACGCGAGTGAGCTGGGAGCAGCCCTGCGGGGCCTCTGTTCGGCTCTTTGCCTTCCGGCACGGTGGGACGGTGCCCATGCCGGCGAGGGCACCGTCACCCTTCCCCTGCGGAGCCGCCGGGGCTGCTGCTCCCCGACACCCTGGCACAGAGGTCTGGTGTCCGAGGACCTCTGCCGCAGGAATACGCCAGCTGGCATGCAGAAATGGAAAGTTTTAAAGGCTCTTTCCTTCCACTCCAGCCTGCTTCAAGGCAACAGAGAAACTAATATTTCAAGAAACTTGTTTCTCTCAGGAATAAATATTTATAATGAAGCTAATCCGAAGGCCATGCTGTTCCCAAAGAAATGCAGCAACAACAGTGAGTTCTCTGAATCTCGAGTCACAAGGTTAATCATCATCTTTTTCCTCTGGCATAAAAATGAGGCACACAAAAACTATCTTGTGTAATTTATTAATGTTATACATGAAATGTCTAGAAACAAGATATTGGTATTAAAAAAAAATATTGCTGAATCAGCCTCAGAAGAGCCAGATAGATCATGTAGATCTGGTGTAACTCATAAAAATCAAGATTTATTAGAAAACAAACAGTCAGGCAAAGAATCTTGGGGATTGCGTAGAATGTCTGTAGACAAAATATGACCTCTGAAATACTGAGTTAAAAAAGGGGAGGCTAGGATGGCTACCTCATGCAGAAATTATCTGTTGACCTCTGTTCACAAAGGCACTGCATTTTGTCTCTGGAGCATTTTCTTCTAAGGGAGTGAAAAAAATTACTCTTGCTGGTGACAGTGGAATTAGGATCAAGCCCTCCGCGTAAAAGGCACAGCAGGCAATCCTTCCCTCATTACTCCTTTAGTTAAAGGGTAAGTCAGCCTACTTAGTGAGTGTCGGCATGCAGTGAGGAAAAGGGAGACACACTCTGAAAATTCAGTAAATATACATAATGATTACACACCAGACAACTAAAAGTATGGGGCCAGGGGCTTGGTTTTGATTTTTAAATAGATGGTTCTATCAAGAACATCTCCATTCAACCAATCTATATTGTTACTTATGCCAAATAAGTAACAATATTAAGTTAACCAGAAGCACCCTATATGAAGTCACTGGGACTACTCACTGCACAGCCCTTTATGCTCCAGGTAATCCCACTTTTTTGGGGCTGCTCCAAAAACCATGGAATGAAACCTCAGGAAAACATGACCCAATATATTATCTACCTCGTATGTAAGTGGCATTTCTTTGATACTTCACCTTCTCTAACACAAAAAGCAACGTAAGCTGAAGGGCAAAAATAATAATAAAATGTTTCACTACATGAACTCCTCCTGCTACTGACATGCAAATCCAGAAGTTAGTCATGTCACTTAAGCATCACTCCAAAGTGTTCAAATACAATTACTGCATACTTCCCTAACACAGAGTAGAACAATAAAGTGCTGAAAATCGCAGCTCTAGTTTCCAGAGACTTTTCGTATTTTTAAAAAAAAACTTTTGAAGGGAACAATCGCATAAAAGTACACAGAAATCTCGAACACTGACCAACAGCCATCCTCATCTTTTGCCTTTGTCCTCATAGACTTCAAATAAAAGTACTAAAAGAAAGGAGTCTTGGGCTTCAAAAGCCCAATTTTAAGATAGCAGAAAACTGAATTTGACAACAGGCATCTCATTTTCAGCAAAACACAGTATTCATGCTACTGAGCTCCTGAAAGTGTAATTACTGGTTTTAGTGCCTGGATAGAAAGTGAAGTTTTAGTTTAATATTAAAACATCCTTGCATTTTTAACCCTCAAGTGAGGATTTAAATAAAGGTTGCAGAATTAAAACCATAGTCTGTATTTTTTTTCAAGCCAAGATTATTTTTTTTTCCCTATGAAAACCAATATGCATATTTTCCAAAGATGATTTGCAAGAATACGTATGATCCTGAGAAAGGACCTCATTAAGCTGTAATCATTTGTGAAAAAAATCTAAACTGCATGACCACGGTCACAATGACCTGGCATACCTCCTTCCATGGTGTCAGCATGCATTTGGGAAAGAAAAAAAAGGTTTTAAAACCTTTCTTTGTGTTCATGATTTTTACTACTCTTAATGAAAAGCTATTCTCATCGACTGATATACATATATATATGTATCTAATATTACCATTTGAACGTCTGAATTTTTTTAAGCTATACATGCTTATTTAAGCAAGAGTATAAATTACTGTATGTTTACATTAAGACAAAACAAACCCTCATGGAATAAGAATACTATTGAAATGTACTTTGTATTAATAACTGGTGCCAAGCAGTTAGTTAGACAGAAATCTGCACTCTATCAAAATGGTTAAAACAGAAGTATTTTAGAAAAGCTTTCACAAGATTAAATTATCCAAAATGTTTAAGATACAATAACAGTATCATACCTTTTTGTTATGTATCAGGTTGGTTGGTTTTTTAAAATGGTTTAATTAATACAGTAGTCAGCAAGTGGAGAGGACTGCTGTTTTTTCACTTGACCAGTATAGTTTTCATTGATACAGTAATGATGAACATTATCTTTGTCTGCAAAAGAAACTACTATTATCAAAAGCTGTCATCACATTGCAACAAGGGCTGGTTAAACCTTGGCAGTTGAAACGTGCAGTTTTTCACCAGCCAAAAACTTCAAAACTTTTAGAAGAAAATATGTGTAATGTCAGTATTACAAGGTAATTTAAATGAAGCATAGCAGGTTATTTTAAGCTTGTTGTTGACATTTTCTTCCATAAAAATTGATTTTAAATGTGGTTATATTTAAAAATTGTTGTAGAATATTCACACCATTTTATCCATATGCTAAATGGAAAATGAAATGCTTTAGAATCCAGATCTGTCATTTGAATTCTATTTGTATTTATATAGCAATGACACTTGTAGTGTCTTTCAGCGGTACCTCAATATTAGCATAACCACTGCAAATCAGAGACAGCATCTTAACTACTCTCCTGCAAGTATCATCAAATGCACCAAGCAGACTACCAAAGTAAGGAGCCCGAAAAAAAGCACGGGGCGCTTCTCCTCCCTCTACTCCCGCTCATGCCTAAAGAAGCTCAGCTACTCGAAAGCATCTTAAGACGGGCAATTTTGATTAAGTCTGTCTTCCTCTCATAGTTTTACTTTCCCTGCACTTTCTCCCTGGCTGTCACCTAATGAAAAGGGCGGATTACATTTCCCCCTGGGTACAGCGGTGCTTCCACTGTGCCGTGATGAAGAAAAGGCCAGCGCACCGCAACCGAGACCACCACGAACGCGGTGAGGGACCCGTTTTCCCGCCCCC
>NW_009219291.1:0-274 GCF_000690835.1 Fulmarus glacialis
GTTCACCGGGGGAGCGGGCGATGCTCTGCCACCGGAGGAGCCGCTCTCAGCAGAGCATCCCCGCAGCGAAGCAGCCGGCTCCGGTGCTCTGGGCAGGGGCATCCTTCTCCCCATGACCATTTCCACGTGTCAGCTGGGCTATTCACCTCTGAGCTCCGCTTCCCTCCCTCCCTCTGTCCAGGGTGTCCTTAAGGAACAGGTTCCCAGGCAGCGAGGCTCAGGTACGTACAATGAAGCCTGAGAGGATGCCATCACATCTGGGAGGATGCCATCA
>NW_009219292.1:0-4851 GCF_000690835.1 Fulmarus glacialis
TGTCGTACTCCCAATATAACCTGTAACCAGTAAGTAATTGGCATCATTATCATCATCGGAAGGCATGGGGACCAAACTGTATTTTCCTTTAACCACTTCAGCTAAGTGGTCGTACTGTGAGCAACTTCTGCACTTTTATCCAATTTATTGTAATATTTTTAAATCCCCTCAACTCGAATAATTTCTCTGTTTTAAGTAATTTTCTGGCTTTCATAAGCTGTGGAAATAAGACTATAAACATAAATACTAAAATCCTCCAATTAAGATGAGCTTCAACGATCCATGTCTTCACTTTGTATCTGTTGATTTTGAGGGCCTGGCTCAAAACTCTTTGGGAGAGGAGGGAAGACAGGAGAATTGGAGTCAGCAGCCCTTTGTCTTTTGAAGCCAGTGAAATTACTCCAGATTTCCATTTGCAGACTTAAAGCAGAATCAGTTGGAAGGATTTAACCGGAGCAACAACCTCTAGTGTATAAGCCGGGAGAATGCCAAGATCTTCCAGGCTCAATCCCTACTCCTCTGTTCAACAACGTATCTTGAGTTCCCACTTTGGAAGCAAAATACAAAATCCTAGGAGTAAAAATGTCAATGTACTGCTTACAATTGTTTGTAGCTTAGCTGATGGCAGTAAAAAACCATCAGTGAAGTAGATTTATTCAGAATTCATCATAAAGCAGATCAATGCCCAGGAATTCTCTGCTGGTTTTGAGTTTTCCTGGAAACAACGCAAGCAAATCCAGAAAGGACAATCCTTTCAGGAATTGTTTCCTGATAATGGGATTTGGTACCGTAAATTCAAAGGAAAAAATGAAAGAACACCTTTATTTTTAAAATAGATAGTTTATCTAAAACTAGTTGTTCTGTTTTTCAGGAGTGTTTCTAGAGTTGCTAAAGTTGTAAGAATTTAGTTGAAATCCCTCTTCCAAAGTAAGCACACTTCAATACAAAGGCAGGGGCTTTTTTAGAGAACAGCCGTCTCTCCATCTCTCCTTCAGCAGCTGACATTTCCGTGTCAGCTACTTTGGTGTCACGCAGGGACCAGTCCTGCGAGGAAACTGAATATCCAGGTGTGTTGGGGCGGGTGGTTAGCCTTTGATGCCTTGGGGCTGGCAGAGGGAGAGAAGTCAGGCTCGGTATCTCTGTTGAGAAGCACTGGGAAATGTATTTGTTCTTCCTCTTGCATTAGAAGAAAATAATATGATCCCAGGTTGTAAAGTGTGGTGGTCGGTGAACATTTAAACCACATTATTTCAAAAATTCCATTTAAGAGCTCCGTGGGATATATATGTGCATCATCCCAACCTTGCTACCATTTTAGATTTCTCACCGCAGTCAAGTCACACACATAACTTTCTATGTCAATGTATGCAGATAATTTGATCCAGTTCTAATTTCTGTTATGTCTGATTAGCGTCGTGACAACAAATTCCCAGTGAAGAATTGCCCAGACCTGTGTAAGTCTGATGAGCCTTGACTTAATTCACATCAGATTTACATTTTACTCTAGACAGTGTCACACTGGCGCACACCACTCAGGTTGTTTCATTTAACCTGACAGCAGTGCTTCAGCTTGTGAAAGAAGCAACACCAGCAGCTCAGAGCAATGTCTGGCTGAGTTTCAAAGTGAGTAGATCCTACGTTACGTACTTACAGGCACTTTGCCTTGTTGCTGTGTCACTTCTAACACTGAGGGGGGGTCTACTTACCGATTCCTGCAAGTGGTTGCAAGTTCCTGCCTATCAAAACTTCACATTTCTACAGCTTATTACCATTACAGGAGCAGTTATTATTACAATTAATTCCTGGAACCAGTAAAATGCTGGATAACAGATAAGGAAGTAGGATGACAAAACAAGTCGGGTCCTGTATGTTTCAAGTCATTTGGAAAAACGTCTTTTAAATCAAGTCAGAAGAGGATCAGGCCTGAAGCAAGAAGTAGCATGCTGGAGAGTTTATAAACTTGGGGGAGGCAGGGCACAACATTCACTCTAGTTTCTCAGGCTTTAGCTGTTTCATTATTGGATTTGTTACACCATTTTTGTTTCTTTTCCCTAGTGGGATTTCTCTGCTTTCGAGAAGTTGCCCTCTTTCTTCCTGACAACCTTAGGACATCAGTGGCCAGGAGTCAGGGCAGGCTACGCTCTTCAGAATTGAAAGACACTGATGTACATGCAGCTACTGCACAGTTTTTCTAAACCACTCCATGCATTTTAAGTCAGTGTCTTTTTAGCAGCTGATCAGCATAATCAGTCAGAGGGTAGGGCTTGTTTTTATTTTTGCTGCGTGGCTATTAGCACATGTACTGATGCGGGGTTTCCTTCTGACTGGATGCCATGAGGTCATCCAGGCTGGGCATCGCACCAAGGCTGGCGATGCCGGTGCCCCTTCCCAACTCCACCACACCTTGCTTGGCCACCTCGTTGTATCTGGTCCCCTCTCTTTCCTCTCTCGTCTGTGAATTCTTCAGGCAGGAGCTCTGGTTTCCTGTTGTGTCAGCATGGTGTCAGGTCCCATCAGGGCTTAATTTCGTTCAGTCCTCATAGCATTACTGTACTACAAGTGAGAAAATGGTGTGTCTGATATCACCCACCTCCGCAAATCATCTCCTCAAGTCAAGGACTCCACCACCAGAGAGTTCTGAAAATCTGAAATTCTTGCAAACACAGTAGAAAACTGCTTGCTTTTTTCCCCTACATTTTAAAATAGGGGAAAATGTATTTTGTACACAAAAAGAATAATGTGGAAAACCCAAATTATCTTTTCATAAGATACCTATGCAATAGGTGTTTGGTACAGTAAGTTTAGTCACCCTGACGAAATAATTATTTCCCATGGGCCTGAAGATAATTATTTATTTTCAAAATAACTTAAAGTTGAGCAGGGAGACAAAGGACCTGTTTACTCCTTAATCCCTTTTGTTTTCTACAGTGGTTATCCAACCCCCGCCCCGAATCTAATCCCTGCAGCTTTCCCAAGAACGTATAGTCAGAAACATGTCACTGCCAATCAAGCTTTAACGTTTGGACTTTATGGACTATGATTGAGGGATAATACATATATTCATTATAGTCAAAATATAGAGGAATGCCCAGTAGAAGATACCTTGGAAGAGACAATAAGTCTCTCATTATCTCTTCCAAGACAATAATGGTATTTCTGTACTCTGGTGGTTCTGTGCCCTCCTGTAGTGTGCAGCTGCCACCTATTAATTAATTGCTGCCACTTAACAAATGCATCCATTCTGTAACAGAATTGCATTGAATTTCTTTCCAATTTGTCCGATCTTTCTGTCTTACTCTTCCTTTTGTAGATCACATTTGTGGCTGGTAAATTGGTTTCTGGAATGCAGTCTCACACACTTGCTTTTGACTTAGCTTTCTTCTCCGCAGGACACTACTATATGCTGTACCTTTAAGTACCCAAATCAATTTAATTAAATTTCACTACAGGCACTAGAGCTGAAACAAACTAATGAAAGCAGCCATCACGTCAGGTGGTATTTATCTCGGCATTAAATTGAAAATACTCCCTTTAGGCTCTTAAAAATTAGTTTCAATATTTAACGCTAATAGCTTTTGGAATTGTTGATGGGGATGGTTTTAATGAATTTGTTACAAACTGTTTACCTTTCCAAGGAAAGAAGCTTGTTCCTTGTGGCAGAGGAGAGCTAAAGATAGATGACTTAAAAGTATTAGGGTTTTGAAATACTGCGAGGTCTGGGAGCTGCCCATAATACTGTTGAAAAACACCATAAAGGTTGTCGTACAGTGACAGCAATATGCCTTGTTTAGTCAAAAGCAATGACAAGTCACCACAATACTTGTGTTAGAGTTTATTATTTGCCTGACTTGTTTTATTGAGCTGATCAGACTTGCAAACTTGAAAGTTTGTAGCAGATTTTATTTGTAAACCTCATTATAGGCACTACTCTCAGCAGAGAGAAAAATGAAAAGTTGCAGGGAGGAGGAGAAGGAAAAACATCTGCCACACAGAAGAATGCTATTGCCAGCATCCCAACTACAGCTGGATTTTGGTCCCTCACTGTCGAGGCACCTGGCAATGCTGTTTCTGAGGAAGCAATGTTGAGAAAGTACCTGCTGATACTCTGCAGAACAAACCTGGTGCCAAGCACTATTCCTGTAGAGTCCATGGACCGTGCAGATGACGGGGATTTATTTCATCCACTTCCCATCAGAGCCAGGGTCCAGGTATTAATGTAAACAATACAGATGGAATAGACAACAGGAAGAAAGGTTTAGGGGAAGATTCAGGTCACTTTTTCTGACCCACATGCCAGGGATTTATTTGAGGGAAGCAAGAGTGCAAAAGGAGAGTGTACCTGGCCGTGCATGCATCCAGATCCACAAAGCTGGAAGCATTTCTGACTGGCACTATGTAAGCGTGGCTGATGTCTCGTCCTTTTGCAGGCAGACAGTAATAAATAGTCTATTCATAGAATCATAGAATCATAGAATAGTTTGGGTTGGAAGGGACCTTGGACTAGATCCACCCCCCCTGCCGTGGGCAGGGACATCTTCCACTAGATCAGGTTGCTCAGAGCCCCGTCCAACCTGACCTTCAATGTTTCCAGGGATGGGGCATCTACCACCTCTCTGGGCAACCTGTTCCAGTGTTTCACCACCCTCATCGTAAAAAATTTCTTCCTTACATCTAGTCTAAGATTCCTTCTCCTTATCAGATCTAGAGTCTGTCCTCTTGGTATCTTCCTTTTCAGTGGTCTGTTTAAAAGAAAATAAATGATCAGAAAACTTTAACAGAGTTAATTATAGAGTCACCTTTCTGGTAAGAACTTCTGACCCCAGAGAAGGAGGAAGAAGGGAAACATTTTTT
>NW_009219293.1:0-1120 GCF_000690835.1 Fulmarus glacialis
GGCTGCCGAGGAGTGTCGCGGCCCATGAGGAGCTGCGAACCTGCCCGCAGTGGGGTGGGGGATGACGGGGCGAGGGGAGCCCTGGCAGGATGGCGTCCACGGAGCCATTCCCCAGTCTGACCCAAGCCCTTCAGGAGGAAGGCATCTGTGCCCGAGCAGAACGCAGCCATCTTGTCCGTCCTGGCTGACGTCTCCCACACAGGGACATTCAGAACACCCGGGGAGTTTGCCCCATGTGCCTTCACGAGCCCCAGCGAGGCATCTCGGAGAGACCCAGTTTTCAAGCCTGCTTTCTGGCTGGTCAAATGTTGAACATCAGTTAAAAGGAAGCGATTAGCACCTGTCCTTTATTGAATTGTTTTGCACGATTGCAGCAACTGGAAGGTTAACATCCACCCAAACTTAATCTACCCAACAAAACTCAGCCCAGCAAAACCTGATAGTCCGTCTTAACACGGACTTAACACTGACACTCCCAGCCTGCCTTCCCCCGCTGAACCCAACCATCCCAACTACTCTCCTTCTTTCACATTTACTATTTATCCTCCTAACTCATCGCAGATATGCTGACTTGGGGCATTTCTTCTCCCCTGGGACACACGGTGCTGGGGTTTGCAGAGCTGGATGAGGGGCACGTGGGCTCAGCATCCCACTGATGGAAAGGAAAGGTCTGATCCTCAGGTGTCCCAGACAAATGTCTTAAAGACTCTAGCCAGAGAAATGTGGTCTTCTGGGACAAGGGGACAATTGCCCTTGGCCCTCTCCTGGCACCGGAATAAAAGAATAAAACTGGCCGCAATGGTTTTATGGCAGGACCTCCACAAGCGCCTTCTCCCTGCCCTGTCATGGTGGCAGAGGGGACCCCGAAGGGGACCGAAGCTCAGAGAGGCAGCGGGGGCACTGCTGGGGCACAGAGGGTTCAGGGCTGGAGCGGTCCAGGCGTCCGGCGCTGTTTGTTTCGCTCCGGAAATCTGGATCTTACCTATTTAAATAAACTGGCCGGGAGGACGGCAGAGCGTCAAGCCTGTTGTTGAGCGCACAGGAAACAGCTGTATTCGGTTAGGCAGGGCTAAGTTGGTGACTCTGATAGCCTGGGAATAATAATAATAATAATAATAAT
>NW_009219294.1:0-19137 GCF_000690835.1 Fulmarus glacialis
ATCACAGCGCAGCAAGCCGCCAGCCCCCAGGCCCGAAGGTGGGGAGGAGAAGGGTCCCGGGATGGCGGTGCCTGGCCCGGGGAAGGCTGCCCACTGAGAGAGGCCGAGTGCCATTTCCTAAAGACGCCGGGCCTCAGTGTGAGCCCGTGGAGCCCCTCACAGGGCGTGCTTTGTTCCCCTCGCTCATGTGATGCCCACCTGGTGCTCGAGGCCCTCGGTGTCCCGAGGGATGGTGGCTGTTGCAATAGCCCAGAGGTCAAACGGCTCGCTGGGCCTCAGCGGTTTCGTTTCACAGACCGGCTCAGGGAGCGGGCTCTGTCCTATGCCCTGCAAGACGTGGAGAGCTGAGCTCTGAGCCTTCACATCAGCACCAGATACAGCCAGTTACAATGCTCCTGCCTGGAAGTATTGTAGGCACTCTTGTTCTCCTTTTGTTTCTAACTGCACAGCTGTAAATTAGGAAGGAAAATCAGTAGAATTATTTAATTCACACTTCCTTACCAGGCTGGGACTTGGCTACAGTAAATCCCAAAAGAGTGACTGGATTATTGTTCTCAAGCCTAGGCTGAATACCTATTTAGGTTAAAAATAGCTAAAAATTGTATCTTGCCAAGCTGTGGTGCTAGGTCTTTTTGTCCGTCTTAAGCACTTTCTTCTTCAAGAGTGAAGGTCAAAAAATGATGTATCAAAGATGTATTTTATGGTGAATTTAAATACTTTTTAAATGTAATGTAGCAAAAGCTCTGCATCAATTAAAACATTACAGCTAAATTTTGTGCTTCTGATTTATATCTATTAAGTCACCAACACTTCACTAGGCACTCTGTGGTAACACTTTGGAGCAATAGCTCTCCAATTACTACTGATGTTAGCATAGCTGATAAAGACAATTATGCCTGGAAATAATTAATTGTGTTAACATAGCCTAAGTTGTATGCATCTCTCGGCATGCACCACGTTCCTGGCCTGCTTTTGTAGCTAAGGGATCGTGGGCGTGGGTGTGCTTGTTTCCGTGTGTAACACCAGAGAGAGAACCCGAATGAGCCAAAGGAACAGGGGAGGGAATGGCCATGTGGTCATTGTTCTTTGTAGCTGACGTTTTTGATCTAACTAGGGAAGAAAAAAAAAAATCAATATAGTGAACTGAATCAATCTCTGATGTAATGCTATAAAAATGTAATGATGTTACATTCAGGAAGTGACCTGATACTTCCTGGAAGAACTGAATGAAGACATGACAGCTATATGTTTGTTCTTTTGTCCTATAAGTAAACTCAGCTCCCCATGCCTCTAACCCCCCCAAAAGCCCCCTCTGTCCTTATTATCCGCAGGTAATAAAGAACAACAACGTGACGCTGCTAGAGGAAGGCTTCCTGGTCTTCTGGCTGCTTAGTGCAAAGCTACTGTACAACCATGATGCAAACCGAGTGTATTCAGAGGTAAGAGCGAGATGTTTGTGCAGCAGGAAGCTGAGCTGAGCTTGCTTAGGGTGGGGAGAAGGTGATTAGTGATACGGGCATGTGTCCACTCATCCACGTCAACGCACCTGCCTGTGGTATGTGCTGAACTCCTTGTGTGGGGTGCTCTGCTCAGAGCACAGATGAATAAACAGCTGTACCCCTTGGCAGTGACATGGGTTTGCACAGCCACTACAGCCTGACCTTGTCAGTTAAAACCAGTAGATAGTTGCCATGCCAACACGATATCATATACTGTATTTGCACGTGCCCATCAAAAAGACAGAGTTACACCCTTGTGTTAAACCAGATTGTGAATCTGCACATGCAGACATACACACATACATATATATATATACACACACATACAAATAGAGGAATTAGTTGAGGGATTAAAAGAAGCCTTTTCTTCCCAAGAACATTAGTGATTTTAACTTCATAGCATAGCTAAATAATTGGTATGGGGGGAGTGTGGTTTAGAAGAGTCTGACTCAGCTTCATGTTGTAAATCTAGTTTTACCACTGCCTTTCTGTGTGATCCTGAGTGGAGTTCTCAGCTTCCCTCAACCATAGTGCCTTTTGCTTAAAAAGAGGTATAATAACAACTGCTCAGTCCCAGGCTGAGAGTGGAGAGGAAAAGTTCACACTGAACAGTGCTTGTAGAGGTGCTCTAGGTGAGTGGCTCTGGTGAAGGGCACTACAGTATTGTCAATATGCTGTCGGGAAAGATGGTTTACAGTGACCTTCTAAGGAGCTTTTCTGTAGCTATCTAATTTTTGTTTATGTTGCATGGGGTTGATGGAAGTTCACTGCTCTAGACATCAAGGAATGGATTATTTGAATTAGTCAATGGTAATCTGTATTAAAGGTAGAAGCCGCGTAATGCAGAACAATGAAGTCCTCACAAAATGCACAAATGAACATAACTCATTTGTGCTGAAGTACAACATATATTAAAAATATCACTTCTCCCTATGTAGATATGTTCGGGTTCTGGGGATGTTGGAGAGGAGTGTCTATATTAAACATCTGGTCTGCTTCTGTGTACTTTGATCAGCATCTGCTTGTGATTGAGTTCTCAAGTTTGGCCAGAAAAGCAGCTGAGGTTGAGACACAAGATAGGGGTCAGCTGCTTTTGTATAATTATGTATTCTGCTTGGACAGGTAGGAAGGTGCCTTTCCATTCAGCAGTTTTCATGAAAGATAAAGGTTTTGTGACAGCACATCACTTGGACAGAATATGAAGGATTGCAGATAAACTAGGATTTTAGGCTACATGGATTATCAAATATTGCAGTGCTGCAGGCTGAGATTTATCAGCTACCAAGCCCTGCTTCCTATTTGCCTTTGCTAAAATCCTTTTGAAGGGTGACAGTATTCATGAACATTAAAACTATAAGAAGGCAAAGTACAGAAGTGTACTTGTTACGGGAGAAATGGAACAAAAAATTGGGAAGATTACAGTGGAAACCATGTCATGGTGAATAAGGAGTCAGGCTTCAGTCTTGGGGAGAACTGGCACTCAGCCTAGTTTAAATTAGATGTTAGATTTTTTTTTTTTCTTTTTAAACTTGATCCTGGATTTCCTTCTGTCACCTCATATCCTTTTACGGTCAGTACCACTGTAGCCATGCATATTTATTAGACTTAGACATATTTTGCAAGTCACCTTCACAACAACTTCTTTTCTTTTCCTGGAAAAACTGGTTGGTTATGTAGAGACTGAATTTGCAAGTCTAATCTTTGGCATTTATTAACCCTTATTAGTCTGGTTGCTCAATGGACAGATAAGTTTTCAGGCTTATTTGCAATTTAATTTCCTTCTCTATATTAATCACGGTCCATACTTCTGTTTAGATTTCATAATCTAGATTCCTTCAGACATGAAAATGACCTGCATATTCAGAATCCTGGGAGAGAAACAGTGGTCCTGTTTGAGAGAGGACAGTGGTCCTGCTGTTTGAGAGAGCAACAATTAATTGCTAGTACTTCTCTCCTTTCTTTCAGGGAGCCACAGGCATGAGAAGAGGAGCAGGTTTATGTACCTGCAAATACTTTCTTTGCCTTAAGCTCACAGTGAAGGTAGAGTAGAAGAGGCAGATACTGTTTTTCCTCCCCAGACTAAGACACATCTCTGAACCTGAGCTAGAAGCACTCTGTCTATTTGCTTGTGGTATTTCCAGACCTGCTGAAGGCCTAGAAAGCGCAGCCACTGAAACAAACACAGTTGCTTATTGAGGCAGAGGCTGATGCACTGGGAGACAAGTTGTTGGAATAAACACAGCTGTGTTTTTTTCATTACACTGTGTTCTCATTTACTGGGTCAGTCAGCCACATACCTTGTCTGTGCAAAGGTACAGGGGTAAATACATGTCCTTGGGGAATCGCTAGGTCTATAGGATCTACTCTTGAACTTCATCTTGGATAGGGTTCTTCAATGTTTAAATCAAATAAAGCTGTGGTTATACCTATTTCAGGGAATGGTTAGAGCTTATTAGTAGTGACTAAAACAACCTGCTATGGAATATACAGTCAACCTTTGTAATCAATTGTGCTTTCAAACACCTAATTGCTCCCAACTCTGCCATGACAGTCTTCAAGACGTGGTCCCTGAGTTAGGGTTTCAAATAAACCCATCTGAATTCCCTGCGGAGAAGACTCTTCCTTTTGAGGAGAAGAAACTTTTTATCTGCATGGCTGTAATTGAGAAGCTCCTGAACAGATCTTGTTCACGTTCCCATGTAAATGGCAACCCTGAGCCACAGCCACAAAATACTGCAGTTCAGGGTTTCAGAGGGAACAGTGGCCTTGTTTCCAGGAGAATAGCCTGAAAAACAGAGCCTGCCCACAGGCAGAGAGGCCCAAGGGATGAGGCAGCTCCAGGAGTCGACTCATATTCCAGCACTGGAGCAATTCCCACTGCTGCACTGGGTTAAGCTCATCTTCACTGCCGGGCTTAGGTTGGCTTATGGGCATCTCTGACCCCAGTTTTCACTTCAAAAAGAAGTCATAGTTGGAATGATTTTGAAAAGCGGGATTTTCTGTAGAGTCACAGGGTTCATACTGCGCCAGCAGAAATGTCTGCATTAAATGAATACTGCTGGATCCCTGGTGGTGTGTGGAGCTCCCACCAGGCTTCCAGGCCATAAGAAAACCCTCATGGCTTTTGCATACAGGCAGATCCACTTGTCACACACTGACAGCACAATGAAAGGACTTGTTCAACCCACGAGATGCAATGCTCAGTGGAAAAGTAGCCTTCAGTTATCTGGATGCAAAAGAGAGAATTCAGCACCTGTGGCCATGAACGAAGTCGGGCCCTGTTATCAGCTTGGACTGGTGCCACCAGCAGAGACACTCTGCCATTTCCAATGTGCCATTTCAGTTGAAGCTGTTTGGACCTGACCTGGCAGTACAATGCTGGGATTATCATCACAATAGGCTTGGGAAGGAGGGCTTCCTTCCTGAAATTCACTGTAGTCTTTGCAATAAAACTAATCCGATTGTATCCTCCAATTCCCCTTTTTGCAACGCTGCCTGGGAGGGACACAAACGATACGATCAAATTCTCTTTTCTGGCATCTCTTGTACTAACAAGTATTGCCCTACCAATACTTCCCAGGGTGAGTCGGCTTCCCTAGTTCCCAGGTAACCCAATTTTTTTTTCCTCCAGTTTTTCAATTAAGCAGAAATTAAACCGCTGGCCGCATTCTGCTCACAGGTACTGATAAAAATGCAGAATTAATCACTTGCCCTCTGGTGCTGGGTGGAACCCCCAAACCTCTTCATACCCACAGAGCAAATTTTCATCATGCAGGAATGTACTGGCCATTTACTGAAGTGGTGAACTGAGGAGTTCAGAGCTCGACAGAGGTTTCTAAGTGGAGGGAGATAAGACAAAGGGAGCTCTCGTTCTTCCGAGGCACAGATTTTTATCATATCACAAAAGCAAACAGCTGAAAAGATTCCAGTCACGAAGCTCTGTGCTTTGAGAACGGGTTAGACTGCCTGCCCTTCCGTGTGAGACTGGCTACCGGATGGCATCCGGGATGGAAACAAGTTCTTAAACAGGTTATACCTACTGCTGTGGCTCATAGCGATTATCAGATGCTGAAGTCTTTTACATACCTAATTCCCTGTAGGTTCTTCTTGTCATTCGCTGCAAGGGAGCCAGAACATGTGCAGTGTGCAGCTGCATTCAGCCATCATCTCAGATGAACATTACCTTGAAAACCATGAATGCAAAAACCACCCCCACTAGATTGGCTCGATGTTGAGTGGCAGAGGTAGTACTTTATTTTTTGAGCATCCCTCCTCAAGGACACTAAAGAGTTTGTAAAACATCACTAAACAAAAACAAAACATTGCCAACAACAAAAATGCAAAACTGCCGAAAAGTAAAACACAGCAGCATTCAAATATTGGAAAACATGAGAGCTAAAGTGCTTGAGATAATTTCTTAACTATGCACAGTCTGAAGTCAATCTTCCCTGTATAAAGGCTATTTTTCAATAGCACCTGCCTGGCTGCATAGGTTTCTTCACCAATCTATGGCAGGGTAACACTACTAAGCCAGAGCCATTATCCAAAAGGGCTAGGAGCAACGTATTTCTTTCTATCCCTCATACTAAAAGTAAGTTAATAAATAATATTCAAAGAAACACATTTTAAAGTTCAGGCAGCTGAAGTCAGACTTCAAGGAAAGTGACTATACGGATTTCCCATGCAGTGAAGTCGCTAGCATGGCCTGAAGCTGAACAAAGCTTTGGTGGGATTTATAAAGTGCTGTCTTTTAGTATTTTATGCCTGTCTTTAGTAGTGTTTTTTTTAAACCAGCACCGGGGTTGTGAGTTAAAAAAATTCTGAAATAACAGACCAATTTTCAGTGGATGCTGGAGCCAGACAGACATTGCACAGTGCACACAAATGTATTAAAAAAAAAAAACCAAACCCAAACCAAAAAACCCCAAAACCCAAAACCTAACCCAATTATAGTAAAACTTTTCATCCTTAAAAACAAACACCCACCAAGCACCAAGAAGAGCAAACCTGAAAGCAACATCTGCCTCCCGGTCCCCTGGCTCCTTCCAGCAAGGATGGTTACTACATGATACAAGCTCAGCAGCAATGGTTGTGAGCCTGAGCCTGCAGGCACTCAGTGCAAAACTCTCCCGGCATTCAGCCCCATGGGAGCGATCCAGTTTTCACCGAAGCCGAAGGGAGCTCCCTACAGACTTCAGCAGACTTTGGATTGGCCCCATAGATTGATAGCGGGAACAGGACCTTGTTTTACAGTCACTCTTTTTCTATCCAGCCACAAAAACCACCCCCTGAAATTCCTGAAGGGGTTTTCAATTTTCCCCTCCATGCATGCATTTAACATCCATTACAGTTAACAGCAGTTACACATGCATATCAATGGGAGAAAAGTCCCAGTCGAGAGGAATTACTGGTAATAAGAAAAGAAACCCAGTAGAAACGCTGGGAATTGCTAAAGACCCAACTCCCTGGAAGAAATCCGTTTCCCTGTTTACGCAGCCGGCATCTGCTTGTTAACCCAGCCGGCATCTGCCCGCCGGACCGTAATGCAGGAAGCTCTATAGTGTGTGTTTGTGTGTGCACGGGTGTGTGACGCGCGCGGGGTGAGCAAACGGGCGTCGTTCTGCAGCACGCGAGCCCGTCGGCAAGCCGCCTCCTGTCTCAGCGTCCCAGCAAGCGTCTCGAGCGCCGGCCCTCGCCGCTCTCACTTGTGAGCCGTGGTGTTGTAATCGTCCTGTGCCGCGGCCGGCAGGGAATGGTCTATCCTGAACTCTTCCTCCAGCCCACCGGGCGCCTTCGCTGAATCCCCCCGGGCTGCGGGTTGGCGACTGTCCGCGCCGCCCCCCTCCAGCCCCAGGATCTGTCTCTGCACCAGCTTGGAATAAAGGCCTCCTTCTTCCATCAGCTCCTTGTGCGAGCCCTGCTGCACCACGTGGCCCTTGTCCAGCACAATGATGTTGTGTGCCTTCTCGACAGTGCTCAGCCTGTGAGCTATGACAAGCACCGTGTGGTTCTGCAAGTCGCCGTAAATCGCCTGCTGAATCTGCGCGGGAGGAAAAGACGTTAGTGCCCGAGCGTCACTGGCTCCGCTTTGGAAGGAAGAACAGCAGCTTTGTGGTCTGTGTTAAGAAACCTCTGGATGGGAGGTTTGCTCTCCTCTGGCTACACAGAGGACACAAGACTCCCTGCAGCACTACCAGCACCAGCACGTCCATCCCAGCTCCCGGCTCTCGCTGTGCAGCCCAAAAGACCGTCTCAGTCCAGCCAGCCCGCAGGTGCGGTACGCACACATGCACTGCCAGGTCTGATCCTGCAAGTTGGGTTCTTGTTAGAGCTGAGCCCCAAATTTGGAGCCCACGTGGTGTTGGCACGGACTGCAGGAAGCCAATACCTGGTAAATGCAGCTGCTCAGAAAAGCTGGGCTATTTCCTGGGTGTATCAAGGCAAAGCAAGAGAGAGTTGCTTTTCAGCCAAAAGACAGACAATGGCACTAAGTCTAAAGGCAGGCAGATGGCCACCAGGCCACATGTCACATTGACACCCCTGGCTAGCCAAAACCAGCTCCTGGCTGGCATTGGATACCACACGCGTGGCTGAGGACCTGCAAGCCCATGAGCTGCTCCGAGGTCAGATGCTCGCGCTGCCCCACACCGTGGGCCGGCAGCGCTCATCCTCCGGGACCAGGAGACACATCCTCACACCTCCACCTTGAACTAGCTTTCCCTCATGTCATTAAACCAGCGAGGCCAAACTGCTACTGCTAGAGCTGTTTGGCCATCACATCCCAGCCAGCTCAATTCACAGAAAGCTCAGGGCCTTTCCTGCCAGCGTAGTTTCTTTGGTGCCTCAGCTGGGATTTTAGCTCAGGCAGTCCTACTCTGCCTGCTGCAGTTTTTAGGGTCTTTCTCCGTATCCTGTCCTAAAAGGCTGCACAGTGCTGCCGTATGCCAATTAACACTTTTCGCATTTCAAAAACGGGCAGAGATCCCTATCTCTTCAGGTTTGTCAGGCGTTGGCTGCTGTGAGGACAGGATTATTCCCTTCTTGGTGGCTACAGCAGTGTTGGAAGCAAATTCCTGCTTAGGAATTAGCATCTTACCCAAACCTCTGATTGCACCATGTCAAGACTAAGCTTGTCCACAGGCTGGAAATTGGAGCTACAGTCTTTCCTCCAAACCCAGATTGCCTCTTTGGCCCAAACACCCGAGTCACCTACTCACCGCATGTTCGCTCTCCGCATCCAGCGCGCTCGTGGCTTCATCCAGGATTAGGATGGGGGGGGTTCGGATCAAGGCCCTGGCAATTGCCACTCTCTGCTTCTGGCCACCTGACAGCTGGGCTCCTTTTTCACCTGCCTCTGTTGGGTCAAGAGAGAGAAGAAAGCGTCAAAGTAAAAACCAAGAGCTGCCATCAAGTTCAGCTCCCAGCCAGCAGCATCAGGATGGTGTCATGGTTTGAAGCAAAGTCCAGGTACACGCTTCTGCTTCTGCTCACTTGGCAGAGCACTTTAAATGAGCTAAACACCTCCAAGGCTGCAGTCCTTCTCTCCAGCAGTAAGTTCTCCACTGTTGTCCCAAGGTCTGAGGTGCTGATGCTCATGGAAACAAAGCAGAGAAGTCCCTGAGCCTGGGAGATCATCCAAACCCCGAGCCCTGCTCCTGCCCTGGCCCATGCAGCTGCGTCGCTGCCATCTCTCCCTGCAAGTTGGGCTCTGGAGGGTGTGCAACCAAGGGGAAACCAGGACCTCTCCGCTGGCTCCCTAAAAACACCATTGGTCTGGTCTGACCTCTCACAAAGTCCCACTGTCACAAACACATCAGCTTTTATTACTATGGATTTATCGCAGGTTTATTTTCTTCCTCTGCAGGTGGGGTGGTACACAGCTAACTGCTTGGGTTCTGGGCTTTTCTCCTGAACATTGCACTGAAAAACGGCGAGACCGCCAGTGCCACATCTCCATAACACCGGGAGCCAGACTGGTCTGGATGGGATGGGGGATGCTCACCCCGCTGCCACAGAACAGCGGCAGCAGAAACGCTCTCCCGGGATGGGCTCAGAAATCCTGCAACAGCTCAGTCACCCCAAAAGGCAGCCCGGGTGCTGCACCTCTCCACGTAACCGCCTCTGCAGTGCCTCTGAGCTGCCACGGGCTCGTGTCCCTCACTACCTGCCTGACTTTCCACCCGAGGGGAGAAGTTCTGCCTTCCCTAGGCACAAAATGCTTTCGAGTGCAAACGGAGGCATTTTGGTACCTGTGTGGTAGCCGTCTTGTAACTCCGTGATGAAGGTGTGCGCGTTGGCCTTCTGGGCAGCCTGAACAACCGACTCGAAGGAGGCTGAAGTTAAGCCGTAAGAAATATTATCCGCAATAGAGCGGGCGAACAGCACCGGCTCTTGGCTCACCAGGGAGATCTGCACAAAGGAAGGGAAGAGCAGGGGGTCAGGAGCAGAAGACGCGCTGGCCGGTGTCTCGGATCATCGGCATTTGTTCCTGCTGGGTAAGGACTCAAGTGGGCAGAGCCTCACCATTAAACCAAGGTAAAGAAGTGCCTCAATGCGAGCTTCCAGTGAGGACACTAACGACGGGCTAACAGCAGCAGCCCCAGCCCAGTTTGCATCGTCTGCTGAGAAGCCGTTTCGCAGGAAAGAAAACCGATGCAATGCTGGTACGTTGGCATCCGGGACGGGCTTCCCCCTCCAAGATCCTGCTGTGTTTTTGCTCCAGAACTGTCATTCCCATCACTGTTTGCTTTTCCCAGTATGGGAAACCAGTTGCTGGGACAAGGCAGGCTGGAGAGATCCTCTCCCAGGGCCTTGCTGATTTTCTGTTCAAGGCCAGTAATCATGCTTGGGCCACGTGAATGAGCCCTCCTGCATCTTTTAATCCAAAATTAGCAAGTTACGGACATAGTTGCTGCAATTCCTTAATTGCTTAGCAACAGCCTCCCTGTCCTACCTTACAGCCGTTGCTGCTCACGCTCACATTCAGGCTGCTTTGTCAAACTCCCAATATTGAAAGAAATTGAACCCTCCAAATTATTGCTCAGAACTGGGCATGAAGAAAGCCAGCCGGACACGGTCATATTTTAATTGACTTCTCCCCATGCTCCTAACACCACACCAGGCTTTCTAAACTGAAAGGCTTGCTTGTCTTTTAATTTTCACTCAGCATGGGCAGGGAATGTAAATTAGTCACACGGACTTTGGCTTTCCAGCCTGTCTCTGATCAATTGTTTTCAGGTTTTCCTACTGACTGGTGAGGCTGTTTGCTCTGGGGGCAAACAAAGAAGGCAGTTACTTGCAGAGGAGATGAAGGCCGATCTGTGCTGACACACAGACGAGAGCTGAGGGGCCTGGATCCCTCTTCTGGGCAAACCACCCAGCCCCTCTGGTGCCCCAGCTGCTGCCAGGATCCCGAGAGGTTTAACTCTCCATTAGCTGAGAATTACTTTAAGAACTTAAGGTAGAAAGTGCTGGAGGAATGCAAACCACTTTTTTCCAAACCCAATTTAGATGATAATTAATCCAACAACCAAAAACATATTTCTACTGCGTTGGCCAAAAAATACAAAACAAAACATGTTTCTTGTTCTGTTTTCGGAAGACTTCCCCCTCCCCATGAAACCACTCTCCATCCCTTTCCCTTCCGCCCCCACAAATTATCTGAATTCATTTCCTGGACCACCTCCAGCCTCCAGCTTTCTGGACATTTCAGAAGTTGCCAGATCAAATCCAAAGCAACATGCAATGCTACCATCCATCCCCTCTGAGCACAGCAGGCGATAGCTAAAATATACACGTTATCAGTCGCTCGTACCACTGAGTGCAGGTACTTGTGATCGTACATGTTAATGGGATGCCCGTCCAGCAGCACCTGCCCGTCTTGCAGAGGGTAGAAGTTCTCCAGGATGTTGACACAGGAGCTCTTCCCGCTCCCCGAAGGACCCACCAGCGCCGTCACTTTGCCGGGGTGCAGGGTGAAGGACACATTCTGCAACACAGACGGGAGAGCAAGCTCAGGTCCTGGCTTTTCCCAGGGTCCCGGGGCAGTGGCTCGGGCACTATGCAAGAAATGTGGCCAAAATCTGGCCACGGTGACCCTCCACCTTGGTGACGTGCCACATCAACCACCTCTCCTGGCTCTGAGGAAGCCAGAAGCCTGCAAAATTGCTTCAAATTTGCCTGCTGATGTAGCAGGACTTCTAAAAACTGCAAAGCAAACTAACCTCCTCGCTGCTTCCCCCTGCCCCGTGACCCCAGCCCCTCTCCCATGGAAACAGGCTGAGACAGCTTGGCACAAAGCCCTGTACCGTGCTGACGTGTTTAATGCCTGAGCGGGGAACAAGGGTTTTATTAATAAATCTCATTCCTTGTACGGAAGGCTGGCCCTAAACACCCGCTGTTCCTTATAATCTGTTTTCCAGCATGCCGTCGAGCCTGCCTTTACGCCTCTCCAAAAGGGCAGCTGACATTTCCCGCAGGCTGGGGATCGGTTGTTGCTGCGATGGAGAAGCGGCGCGTGATGCCACGTGGTGGGGCGCGCTCTGCGCCCGCGGGGCTCACCTGGAGGACCTGCGTTGCAGAACGAGTGCGGTAGGAAAACGTCACGTTTCTGAACTCCACCTTCCCATCCATGTGGTCTGGGACCAGGGACCCGTCGTTCACCATCGTTGGCTTGCGGTCGATAAACTCGAACACCTTCTCGGCAGCTCCCACTCCCTGCATCAGGCCGCTGTAGACGGAGCCGACGGACTGGAAGGGAAGAGGCAATGGTGAGACCCTCCCATGGGATGGAAAAGGCAATCTGTGCAACTTGTAAGGAGAACGGTTGAAGCATTCCCAAGTTCTGACATTAACTACAGTCATCAGACTCAGAAAAAGAACAATTTTCCCCCTATGCAATGTACAGAGGGGATATATGGACATATCCAGGGAAAGGGCATCTAAAGGGTTTGTGCATGGGTAGACCCAGAGGGGAACAGAAGAAGGAAACAGATGGATTGGGAAGAGAAGACATGCATCAGGAGTTACATGACCCAAACTTCCACCAGAATTCTCCACCTATCTCTCTTTGCTCAAGACCAGCAGCTCCCCACCCCAGTGGTTGAACAGAGTCTACGTACGGCAGCACATCGCACCAGCTCCCAAGGGCAGCCGGCTTGTCCCTAGCACACGTCTCAAATGCAGAGCAGCTTCATGCTGGACCTTTCTAGACAACCGTTTGGCAGCTGTTCCCCGCCGGGATATGGTCCTAGTGGATTTACCATTGTGCTTTCCCAACTACAACTGTTGCACGCTGACACCGGCTTCGCTAGAATAAACCCCCGTCACGTTGGCTTTTTTCAATATTAAACCCAGAGCTGCAGAACAGCTTGTACTGCAACTGCCCCTCCCATCAGGAGGGGCTAAAAAACCCCAAACCAAACCAAACCCACACCAAAAACACAGCCTGGAAACACCACCAGAGCCTGCAGTCATCCAAACAGATGGTGAGAGCCAGGCACGCTGCCTCCAGCTCTGCTCTGCCGCTGTACAAAGGCTGAAGCGCTGCCGAAACCACGCTTGGCTGCAAGGAAACCTCGACTTGATCATTTCTGCCTCGATTAGCCAAGCTTACGCCTTTGCAAGGGGAAGGCAGCCCTGGGTGGGCTCTACCATCCCACCCACAATCCCATCTTGCTAATGCACTGCCAACGCAGCAGCTTGCAGCCTATTCCGGGGCGGGGGGGTTGGGAAAGTAATATAATTAAGTTTTTAATGAAGCCTGAAGTTTAACAGGCAGCTTTGTAATCCCTGCATCCTTCATGCCAAGAAACGTGCTTGGGAGGCAGCCCAGGGCTCTGCCCTTCAGCAGGGCCAGCCTGACCCCCTTGCTCCCAATTGCCTTATCAGGGGGTGAGCTGCTTTGGATGCGTTCAGGTTGCGAGGCCACAGCAGGAGGGGAGCGGGGAGCAGAGGGGAGAAGTTATTAGTTTTAATAAATTTGATTAGGTTTGCCGGTGGGCAAAGCCGCAGCGCCAAGGAGATGCGTCGCAGGGAAGTCAGCACTGGATCTAGCCCTGCAACTGCCCCTGAACCTTCTAGAAGACAATATCACCTTGATACGGGGTAGCCCAGAGGGAGAAAACAGACTCACCTCCATGCAGTCTCCTAAGACGAACTCGTAAATGATGAAGGATATCAAGTTCCCGCTTGTCATTTGCCCCGAGATCACGAGGTGCCCGCCGTAGTAAAGGATGCTGACCTGGACCACCAGGAGGGTCAGCTGAAAGCGAGAAAACACCCCAAAAATCAGCAAGGACAACTGCATTTTGGTGCATTTGTAATTACTCACACAACAGCCCACTATACATGTGCTGACATTTATTCTTTGAGCCCCAAACTGAGCATCCCTGACAGCGCGCAGCTGACAGCCCTAGCAGCGAGCACGGATCTGAGAAGAGAAAAACAACTCAAGTACATGGGCTGATTTACGGTGCTGGGCTGAGATCTTTCAACAAAACAGAAGTCCAGAGGGGCAACAACCAAGGAGGGAGAAATTATCTGAAATAATAGAGCATCTCATGAACTTCTCTCTTGGACTAACATCCTCAAGTGTAATAATCTACACTCAAATTATCCAACACATGCAGTCACCTCACCACTAAAATAAACTTTCTGTTACACGAATGTGACACATTTTAATTTAGAGCACAAAATCAAGCCAAGAGTTAATGTAAAAAAATCCTCCTTGCATGTACAAGTCCCTGAAGCATAACCTCAACTCTTGCCTGAAATCAGTGGGGGGGTACCACCTACTCTAGAAAGGAGAGATCAGCTCTGATATGACAAATACCAGCCCCTGCCTTTATTTAGCTGGTTTTGTTCCACACTGCCTGGGTGCTCAGAAAAGGGGCGATGCCCTGGTGCTCTGTGCAACGTTTGCGGGACAGGCTGTAAATTCACACAGACAAAAATACCGGGGAAAAAAATTCCTCCTCTATTGCTCTGCCACGATCTGACCTTAAGATCCTGCATTCCCTCCGAGAAAGACGCTACCAGGGCTGTGCTAAATCCATCGGCTTCTTTCTACGTGAGCCCCGCAGGAGCAGTTTTTGAGGGTTTTTGCCTTCCTTGACTCCGTGGGATCTGTGCTGACCCAGTTCACGCTCCGGCTTCACCTGGGAGCTCAGGAACGATGCTAAAAATGCTCCGATTTCGCTTCCAGACTTGGGAAGCCATAAAGTCTCCCACAGCTGCACGAGGCCACCATAACTCGTAAACCCTTCACCAGAAACTACTTAGATCCTTGAATGTGCAGAGATAAGGCTGACCTCACATGAGGGTTTTGCACAGCTTTAGTTATCAGACAATGCAGGAGAAGTCCCAAACCATCTGGTCTTGAATGATGAAAAAGCATTTTGAAAAAAAAAACAAACAACCAAACACCCAAAAAAACCCAAACCCCAGCAGCCTCCCCCTGCCACCACCCACACGCAGCAAATCTCTGTTTCTGAGCAGAAGCTCAACCAACGCCGCGGCTGTTTCCCAGCCGGAGCCCCGGCGATGAGCTGGCACAGGCACGCAATGCAGCAACACAGAAACACGGGGTTTTCCACGACCTTGAGCGGTTATCAATTATGTTCTTATTTGCAAGAGAAAACAGACCATTTGGTGGCATGATGCAGTGCTGCCCTAAGGGGGATCGGAATATATTTTTTGATGAGTGAAAAAAAAAAAAATTAAGAGACAGGGGATTACAGGCAGCGGACGTCAAGGCTGGGCTCACCCCGCAAAGCTCCCTGGAAGTAGACGCACGCACATCATGCCACGTGTGTTTTGGGATCCGAAGCAACGTCCCCTACCCGTCCCCAGCCCTGCACGGGGAAGCCCCGGCGCCGGCCACCTACCCCGCTGGACCAGACGTAGTAGGTGTAAGCCATGGCCTCCCGCTTGTTGAGTTTGTACACCTGCTGCAGCTTCTGCCAGTACACGTTCGCCTCCACCTCCTCGTTGGCAAAACTGCGGACGGTCTTCATGGCGGAGATGGTCTCCTCGGCGGTGTTGTTGGCCTTGGCCAGGGCGTTCTGCACATCCTTGGAGAGCTTCTGCGGGGAGCGGGGAGAGGCAGAGGGGGCTCAGCGGGCGCCGGGCTGCCCGTGGCACCTCTCCCCGCACGCTCCGGGCTCTGCTGGGCTCGGGAAAAGAAGGCACGGTGACATTTTCCAAGGCCATAAGCAACGAGGCTGAGCGCTGGGATATATCCCACACCTCAGGTCAGCCTGGGGCACTGAGGGGAACGGATCCATTGTGCTGTCCCCGAGGAGGGACCTGGGCTGCAGGAGGTGCCGTGCCGTGCCCAGGGCCACTTGGGAAACCACTGCTCCGGGTGCCCTGATGGAACAGGGTCAGCCTGGCCCAGGAGCCCTTCCAGGAGTTTCCACGTCAGGGACAGGTCTGGAGACCAAGGGCAGCTCCACTCCTCCCACAAGTGACCCGCAGGAGGAGCCATGGCTGGGGGAAGCAGCACCCAAGGACCCCGCTTTGGCAGCACCCCTGCACGCCGTGTCCCAGCACAGCGGAAAGCTCCAATAACCAACACGGGGAGCAGCAGTGCAGGACTCGCATGGTCCGTGGGACACAGTATTAGCCACAGGAGATGGCCCTTGGTCCACGCTAGCCCCAGGCAGAGGGAGGGAGCTCAGCACTGGGTTTAACCCCCACCTGAGCCACTCCAAAGGGAGAGGAGAGGACAGACTGCACGAGGACAGGCAGGCACATACCGACATGCCACGGCCAAGCAACCTCTCCTGTCAGACCTGAGATGCTTCCACTCCTGAGCATGAAGCAAGGTAAAGAGCCGAGGCTATGCTTGTCTGCCCACACAGGTTTAACGCCGCCTTCCTGCCCCCACTGCCAGCAGCAAAGCACCCAAGCATCAGTCCCACCAGCTCCAAGGCCACCCACAATCTCCACGATGGCTTCATGAAGGGAACAGTCCAGCGTTGCGGCACACCATGGCCATGCCAGCTTCTCCTGCCTACCTTGTAGTACTTCCCGTAGATATCAGACACCAGCATGATGATGGGGAAGCCCATGAAGGTGACGAGCGAGAGCTTCCAGGAGAGGCTGAACATGAAGAAGATCACCCCCGTGGCCTTCACCACATTGCGCAGGAAGATGTTGATGTTCTGGGAGACCAAGTCGCTCACGATGGTCGTGTCCGATGTCAGGCGGGAGATGACGTCCCCTGCAGCAACGAAGGGTTGGGGAAGGGGAGAGTGGGGACACGTCACCACAGCAGGTCACTGCCTAGCCACGTCCCATGTCCCATGCCAGGGACCAGACGGAGCTCCCCATCCAACCCACCCCTTGCTGGGGGTCTGAAGGGCGGCATGGAAGGCGGGTGACTCTCCACCGCTGTGGATGCAAAGCAAAACAGAGGAGCTTGAATTGCTGCATGCACGAGGGACATGAAATGCATCTGAAGGCATGAGCTACGTCCCTGGGACACCAACGATGGCTGCAGGACAGCAAAGGGGACTGCAGCAGCACCCTACACCGGAAGGCACCCCACGGGCATGCAGACGGGCAGCGGGCATGTGGGTGGCGTGTTTGCTGGGCTGCTGAATGCACCTCCAGAGTTGTCAGCCCAGCCCGCATTTCTAAATGACGCCAGGAGCCCTCCAGGAGCTCGCCAGGGACCGCTGGCACCTTTCCCTGCTGTCCTGGCAGGACCAGCCGGGGCCGGGCACAGCACGCCCCTGCGGAGGAGCGCGAGGCGGCTTCGGGGAGGGCTGTTTGGGTTTGTTTAGCCGTGTGCCCCGCAGCCTGGAGCCGACCCAAGTGACACTGAAGATGTGGGTCTAGCTACCAAGGGGTGAAGCTCCTGCGGTGTCCTTTGGTGGAACTGAACATTACGGCCAGCAAACATCTCCCTGAATTCCTCAATACTTGGCCCGTGTTTGAGTCCAGCTGAACTCCCATGCTTTTGTGTGTTAGCCCAGGGTTACCCATATCCCACTTATAATAACATCTCCGGTGTCCTCAGCTACCAGGGCACCATGCAGCCATTGCTAAATATGGCAACAGCCTCAAAACTAAAAATATCACCAGGAAGAAATTGAATGTGGGAAAAGTTCCTTGGGACCACACCAGAGTCGGGACCAGGACAGGACTGAATGGCAAGCAGAGAAAGCCACAAGCGTGCCCAGCAAGCTTCACGCATCTGAGGTTTCCCATGCCCAGAGCAGAGCTGGAGAGCGGCCGACCAGCAGGCACTGACGGGAGGTACGGAAGGAGGAAAGTAGGTGGTTTTGGGGATGAACACGTCAGCCTCGGGGCTGCTGGATGTCAGGCTGATCGGTGGCAATGGGACATCCCCAGGGTGCTGGGCAATCCTGTCCCAACCCCACAGCGGGAGGCACCCGAAAGGGAAGAGCTTTCTGCCGCTCTTTCTGAACACGAGCATTTGGGTGCCGTCTCTAGCTGTCCCCGATCTGCTACGTGCTGGTAGGGCAAACCAAGGGGAAAAAAATACCGAGATGGGATAGAGGGGTTAGAGCAAATCCGGGGGAAAGAGGAACCAACCTGTGCGATTCTCATCAAAGAAACTCATCTCCTGAGACACCAGCGACCTGAAGAGGCAGTTGCGAAGGCGAATGTTCAGTCTTGCAAATATGAGCGTAAAAACGCCGCCCCGGATACCTGCGGCAAATGAGCTAATTGCAGATAAGAAACGTTATAGACCAATGGACACAAAACCCGCTCCTCAGCAACACAAACACCCCGATGCCCGGGCCGAGGGCTTGGGCAATGCTGTGCTGGTACCACTTTCCACCCCGGGAGGCGATGGCTAATCCAGCCCACACCTCCTCTGGGTGCTACCAGCACAGGGACAGCTGGTCTTAACCCCAGCAGTGACAAGCTTCGGGAGGGGACGCAGCGCTGCCGGGACAGCGTTCCCTGGGGAGCCCGTTCCCTGTGTCCGCTCCTGCTTCCCCACCACCAGCAGACAGATGTGGAGGGCTACGCAACGGCCTCGTGACTGCCACCACGGCCTCTCTACACCGTGACGGCGCAGAGAAATCAAAGCACATCCCTGGGGTCCGGCAGGGACCCGGCAGAGCGGCTGCAGGTGAGGCAGCCCATGCCCACCACTGCCACCGCGAGCTCCTGTGGGAAAGCCCCAAACTCCTCCTCGGCAGGGCCAAAACCAGCCCCTGCGATTACCTTCCTATGGCGAGCAGCGACATGACCAGCACCGCCGTGGAGAAGCGGTCCATGCTCTTCTGCACCACGATGCCGTCGATGGCCAGCCCTGTATAGTAGGGCAGGAAGGTCTCTCCTGCCGGACAAGCACAGGACACGGGGTTTCAGCCTCTCCGCGCGGGATTGGCACAGGACCTGTATTTCCAACTGCAACAGCCCATGGACAACCCCATCCCCACCGCGAAGATACTCGGCCATTGCATGAGATGTCTCAGGAGGCACAGCTCTAAGTGGCACACGGGGATGTTTAATTTCCCGGTGTATTTTATCCCCTATTGCATTTTTTTTGCCCCATTGCATTTTTCACCCAGCCCGTGCAGGACGTGCCACCCAGCACACCCAAAGAGGCAAGCCTGGGGTGCTGCCACGTGCCCCCTGCCATGGCTCTTTC
>NW_009219295.1:0-12446 GCF_000690835.1 Fulmarus glacialis
TGTGCCCGGCGCTCCGGTGCCTGCGGGCAGCCCCCCTGCCCTGGGGCTCCCCGGCTCTGCCCGGCTTCAAGGGTCGTCCCCTTGACCTGTTTCCCCGGGGATTCGCTAGTCACGGGATGTCGACGCTGGCATTTAATATTTGCTTTGAGGACGACGGTCTACCTTCAAATCTGTGTAAAATACCTCTTTTGAGCTGTTCTTTACCAGGTAGCGCGGGCGACAGCGTCATGCCTGTACAAAGGCAGCTTTGAAGTGGGCGCACCTGAGCTTAAGATGGTTGCAAGCTCACTTGCTCTCTTGAGAGAAAGTAGCTCATGAGGATTCTACGGGCTCCTAGGATCTTTCTGCATATTTTTACTTTTTTTTCTGTAGCATCTTTATATTTTGCGGTAGCAGCTGTGCATCGTCTAGAGGAGCGTTTCGGTGCGGTGACCGTGTACTCCGAAGGAGATTAGCTATCCTAAATTGTTTGAACAGTCTAACGCAATAAGATGGTCGATAAGTAGAAGGAGTGACGTTAAGCTGTGAACAGGTTAGATCTGGACCTACTCCGTGAAGAGAGATCGACTGTTAATTTTGTTGTAGTCACATGGTAGAAATGTTTAACTGCTTGGGAGGGTATAAAGGGCGATGGTGAGAGGAAGAGGGGAGGACTGCTCTCTTTTGAGAGAGACTCTTAGGCCGGTGGAGCAAGGGGGGGTAATGATAGCTGTACTCTTAATTACTGGCTTCGTGCTGCCTTGGAGCTTCTCCCTCTGCTGCAAAACATTATCTCATTTGTGTGCAGTAAAACTGACTTCGTTTAATGACCGTGTCCCCCTTGGGTAGGGTGCCTCTCGTGTTGATGCTGTTTATTTGTTTTTTAAGCAGAGTTAGCCTGTCTGCGGGAGACAGTTTTAATAGACTCTGCGAACATAAACAGCGTTTCAGTAGAATAATGTCTCTTGCTGCCTTCTCTCATATTTCAAATAACTTACAGCTGTATTAGTTATCTGAAATGCAGTATTATTCTGTCAAAACCTGGGAGGATGTGACTGGGTAAAGGATTGCTCTTCGCATGCCAAGTTTCTTGAATTCCTCTCCCTGAGAATCTGTCAGTAGTGAATGCTGGAGGCAGGATACTGATACAGATACATCTTTGGTCTGGTCCGTTAAATGAAATGCATCTCAAGAGCACAG
This sequence comes from Fulmarus glacialis, assembly GCF_000690835.1. NCBI lineage: Eukaryota > Metazoa > Chordata > Aves > Procellariiformes > Procellariidae > Fulmarus > Fulmarus glacialis. The sequence goes on from NW_009219295.1 coordinate 1,180, forward strand.
TGTAGAAATGTTAGTCAGCTCTGAGGAAATTAATACAAAAGTCCGTTCTCTTAGCCTGGAAGAAATGCCCGTGGAGTTGAGGTTTCCCATACCAAGCCCAGTATCCCGTTGGATGTAAGATTTGTGCAGCTGATGGAAGTTTTTTTAATTCCTGGATACTCTTCAAGCTGCTGGAAGCTGTCTAAATTGCTGGGATTGCAGGCATTTCAGGTGGTTTTATTAATAATGTGTCAGGGCTAGACTACACTTCTTGGTGAGTTCAGATCATGTGGTTTGCTAATATAAGAAATGGGTTCCTGTGGAAAAGCACATTGTGCTACTAAATGTTTGGCCCGTGCGGTTCCCTGATGTAATTCAACTGAAACTGGTGTGTTTTCCTCCCGTTCCTTGCGATTTGTTTTCCTTGTGAGCTCGTGACTTTGCAGGTGTGTCCTGCATGGCAGGAGAAAACCTCCTGGGCTAGCAGGTGAGATTTGGCACTTGGAAAAGTGACAGAACAAATGCTGCCCTGAAAGCGCCGTGAGAAATCTTGAAGGAAAGAAAGATAAGCAAGGCCTTGAGGTGTGGGGGTTTTCTAACAGCTGATCTAAGGACTGTGCCTTTCCCACCATGCTGGGTAGATGGAGTTGGCGCTGAGGAGTAAAATTGCCTTCCCAAACTCCCAGAGTCTTTTCTGGGGTGTTGCACGTACTGCTGTCAAAATATGAGAGAATTGAGGTGTTTCATTTCCAAGTCCTTAAGGCGAGGATTGAAAGGATGATACGTTTGGTCGTGTTTCGAGAAAGCATAATGGTATCAAAGATATTAGTTCTTGGAGAAAAAAATTGAAAACAATCGGCTTTGTAGGAGAGGCGCGCGTTGGTAGACCCTGGATGGAGAGATGCTGCGGCATGAGCTCGCCCGCGCTAGGCAGCGCTGAATCACCTTGGGGGTGGCTTAGGTCAGAGTTGACGTTTCGGCGTCCAACCACACATCTCAAATCTATCGCAGATCAGGATACGTGTATTTTTTTTTTTAACTTACGGAGCTCTGTTTTGCAGCGACAGGGGATCGGAGAGCCCAGCGTGTACCATGCCGTGGTGGTTATTTTCCTGGAGTTCTTCGCCTGGGGGCTGCTGACCACGCCGATGCTAACGGTGAGTAAGTCTCCCTGGGAATAATACTGGCTCTTGTAGACCAGAGTTCACCTTGGGTTGGCGAGGGTAAAGATCTTAACATGGGCCTTTGGAGTATAAGAAGTAGAAACCGAGATGTAATGGTTTGTACCTGGAGCTATAGTAATTTTTTATGGAGTTGGGCAATTCTTTTCTTAATTATTGTAGCTTAACTTGAAGCAAAGCACGAGTTAGATTTTTGAAAGCTTTTGGAGGATTTTGAGAAAGCAGGAGTGAAAGACCTGACCTGAAATTACTAGAATTTACTGGTAGTTTACTGTCGTTTATTGCTTTTTTTTTCCTAGGTATTAAAAAAAAAAGTACACTTGGGAGCTTAATGAAAGAAAGTTGAGCAAAGCTTTGACTTTTTATCTGAAGACTGCACCTTTTACCCTGCACTGACTTATTTAGGGATAAAAGAGATTTTTGTTGAACTACCACCATCATTGTCTGGGGTGTAAAAGCAGAGACATGATTTCCTGGCAATTACTTGCTCCACCAAGTCATGCTCATTCTGGGAGAGCCCACCAGTAACTCATTCAGGACTTGACTGAGTTATGATTAACACAGGCCGCAAAGGCAGCTTCACAATCAAGTTAAGTGCAGAGCGATAGCTTTATTAAAGAAACTTGAAATCTCATCTCAGATACTTGCCTTTACTTAAGGAGCTGTAAACTTCTGCTTTGGCACTTGCAGGAAGAATTCTTAGCTTTTTAAATTCATTTTCTGGTGGTGGTATGCCAGCTCAGATTGAAGTCTAATATGCCATGCGTGTTTTTGACCTGATCTCTGATATCTAGGTAAGGAGTCTTTGTTTATGCAAAGGCATTTAGAAATTAGTATTAGCTCAGTAGTATAAAATGCAAATCGAACATACAGACAGTACAAAAAGGGGGGAGAACAACAGAAAAGTGATGTGGTCACATGCAGTAAAACCAGAGGGAAATCAGATGGTGCAGGGATGGAGAAAGGCATGTGTCCAATTAACTTAGCCCTGCCCAAGCATGCTGGAATAATTTATAGACCTGGGAAGTATTAAAGAAAGTGGCTGCCCCTGTTGGAGAGGGGAGGTAGAGCTCCTCACGTAGGTACACCGGGGGCGTTGTCGGTAGCGTATTTCCCATTTTCCCTGTTCTGTGCTCCTCCAGGCATCTAGCTGTCAGGTGCTTATGGAAATTCTGCAAAAGTTGCTAGCTCTGTTTTTTTTGTTTTTGTTGGTTTTTCTTCCCCCCCCGCCCCCCAGGTGTTACACCAGACTTTTCCTCAGCATACCTTCTTGATGAATGGCCTGATTCATGGAGTCAAGGTAAGGAGTATTCCTTCCAGGCTTTCTTTTGAATCTGCAATCAGTGCAAGAAGTGGCAAGCCGTTATAATGTGTCATTTGCTGATGTCAACCAGTATGTGACAGATAAATGTTCATATTTCAGTTTGGGGTGCTACTGGCAAACCTAATGCAAAATGAAGAGTTAACAGAGCGTAGACATCGGGCAGCTTGTGTAGTTGATTTTACTGAGCAGTATTAACAACGTGCTGCTTTTCAGCATGGGTTTGGGGCTATAACAGCTGTGTGTTTTAGCTGAAAATATTCTAATCAGCATGAGATCAGCCCTGTATCCATATTCTGGAGCGTAACAAAATAAAAAATCAATGACATCTGAACCTACCAGTAATAGAAGCGGAAACTAAGCGGGCCTTAGTGGGCTGTCCCCAGACAGAAGGTGGGGAGTATGTTGTGACGTGGTAAGTGGGTGCGGTGAGTTTGGACTAGACCAGCATTCCCAGAGCCTTGGGGGAGGCAATTGGAGGCAACTATAGCGACCAAGCAGTAGCCGTGTGTTCTGACTCGGGAAGGTGGCAAAACAGATTGTTAGGCCCTGGCTCTGGCAAGAGGATCTCAGAAAATGGCCCCAGAGAGGTTTGCTTCCATGTGAGTTGGGCACTCCCATATACACTTAAGGGCTCTTCCCTGCCCGTCTCGGGTTTGAAAGACGTTGAAAGGCATTGAACAATTTTATTTGTGCTTAATGGCCTTGGCATCTCATCGGGTCTGTCTTGTCTTCGTCTGAAAGAGAAAGCTTTCCCTAGAACTGCAGCAGATGTTAATGGGATGGAGCTGTGCCAACATCTTTTTAGGTACGGCAGGGCAAATCCCTGCTGCACAGGCGTGCCTGGGAAGACCACAGCTGCGGGCTGAGCAGTCGCAGGGAACGGGAAGTAATCGGAGTGTTTAGCAGCGCCTCGCTGGTCGAGGATTTTTTTTTTTCTCCCTAAAAGGATGTGAGCAGTTTAACAAACTGTTATGTTTTGGTGCTATTGCCTGCTTGTGGAAAATAGGAATGGATTGTCTGGTCGTATTTTTATCTTTAGATGATATTGTCAAAAGCTCTTGCTATCGACAATCAGAATTTGACTGAGGGATTTCTCTCTGTCGTCCTGTCTGTCTGTCTTAGGGCCTGCTTTCTTTTCTAAGTGCCCCACTGATTGGTGCTCTCTCTGATGTCTGGGGCAGGAAATCCTTCCTCCTCCTCACTGTCTTCTTCACCTGTGCGCCAATTCCCCTTATGAAGATCAGTCCGTGGTGAGTTTACTCTTGTTTTAACAACAGGTTCTGGGGAGAGGAATGAGTGTGAGGCTGAACAATGGGGGATTTGTGGGTGTTGCGTTTGAAGATGAGATGGAAGAGTCTGTCCAGTGGAGGAGGATGCTCAGCCTAGAGACTAATTTACTTGTCTGGTTCTACTGGAAGGTTCAGCATCAGGAAGAAAGAGTCTGTCTTTCCTCTCCTGATGCCTATTCTCCTGATAGGTGTGTTATCACTATTAGGGCATGTTGATGTTTCTTTCCTGTGTGGGGAAAATAAGTGATAAAACTCCATGGGCCACCAGACTGAAGCTCGGTGTTCCTGAGCGCTTTCTGGTGCCATGAAGTAGGATGGACTGAAGGAAGAATAACAGAGAGGTTCTAATTCAGCAGCTGTGCGCTACCGTGTGGTTGCTCTCTAACTCTGCCTTTGGCAATGCCTGTTTCAGGTGGTATTTTGCTGTCATTTCCATGTCTGGAGTCTTTGCTGTCACCTTTTCTGTGATTTTTGCCTATGTTGCTGATATCACACAGGAGCATGAACGCAGCACGGCGTATGGCTTGGTAAGGAGCTGAATAACTGGCTTGTCTCTTGAAAGAAATATTTGGGGCTTTGGAGCTAGGAGAGGTATAAAATTAGGGTGAGAGATCTGTTGACAAGCCTGAGGACAGTATCAGTGAAAAGATGATATGCGCTTCACTAATAATACAGTCTCCCTGTTCTTCTGTTTGTGATTTAGCACCGAGGGAGAGGGCTGATTTCTATGCAATCTGAATACCGGCTGTATTGTCGCTTAGCCTTTAAACCAGCCTGGTCTGTGAACTTCTTTGCACCAGGAAAGGGGGGAGGCTGTGATGCTGGCTGTCATTGGGCCCTTTCTACAGGATTACTGAAAGTTTCCTATGTGAATTGTTAGGATAGCTTTAATTTCCCTTTGCTAGAACTTAGCCTAGATCGCACCAAGAGAACATGTCATCTTTCTGTCTACAGGAATCCCTGTTCACCTGGATTATCTCCATCAAAGATGGCAAAACTAGTAGCCTTGGGTTACTCTGGAGGAGAAAATAGGCTCTAGGAAGAAGAGGCTGTATTAATGTTTTATGCTTCCAGGTGTCAGCCACGTTTGCTGCTAGTCTGGTCACAAGCCCAGCGATTGGTGCGTACCTTTCCCAAGCCTACGGCGATACGTTGGTGGTTGTGCTAGCTTCAGGTGTTGCTTTGCTGGATATTGGTTTCATCCTGCTGGCTGTGCCGGAGTCTCTGCCAGAAGAGATGCGCCCGGTCTCTTGGGGAGCTCCAATCTCTTGGGAACAAGCAGACCCATTCGCTGTAAGTAATGTCGCTGCTGTTTTTTGCGCATGCTGGTAATGCTTATATTTGCTTTAGTTCTGCTAATTTCTCTCAAAAGGAAGGTGCATTCCACAAAAGATGAAGGATGCGAGGCTTAGATTAACCCCGTTGAAGGTACAGCGTTCAACTGACAGCAGACTGCACATATCTAGAGCTGTCTAGCAGCTTCTCACCGATTTCATATAGCTACGAACCACCTAAAAGCAGCTCCAGATGTCCTGAAGCAAGAGCACCTCTTGGTGGAAATGTGCCAGTTAATAAATTCTATTACTTAGCAATAGTGTAGTGTCAGGAGAAGTCTTCTGCGTTCCTGGCTTCTCAGGACCTTTGCTAACGATGAGGAGCTTTGCACAGTTTCACCTCACCTTTGCTTGCTATGAAGATTCTTTTGGCTGTCTGAGGAAAAAACAATTCTGATCAAAAGCACTTGACTATAAATCTGAGAAACTGAAAGGTAAAAATTTCTCATTCTAGGGTGTAAGTTAATGCAATTGTACACCTGGTCTGGTGTGTTGTGGCAGTGTTCGCATCTTCCTCTGAAATGCTGGTCTGGTTTCATTCAGGCATTCACTTCTTAGATATAAGATGGTGACTTAAACACTTGGTTCTGCTGTCTCTATACCTGGAGAATATTTAATGATATTAACTCTTTAATTTTTTTCATTCCCCACCCCCCTTCCCTACAGTCCTTGCGGAAAGTGGGTCAGGATTCTACAGTGCTGCTCATCTGTATCACTGTCTTTCTCTCCTACCTTCCTGAAGCCGGCCAGTACTCCAGCTTTTTCCTGTACCTGCGACAGGTCAGTCTCTTGTGATGAGGGAAGGCTCTGAATGCAGGAAACCCCAGCCTACAAATATTATCTTAGTTGCATGTCCTGAAGAAGCTAATCTTGGCCAATAGCTTAGTAAAGTTGAAGCTATAAGAAATAGTGACTTGTTCCCGCTTTCCTAAAAAATGTGGGACCTGGCGACCCCTCGGTAGGCATTGCCAGGACCCTTGCTTGGCTTCTTGCTGGTGGTCTGCCCGTCTATCCTGTCCATGGCACTTTCAGGCATTTAAGGTGAACCCAGTGATTTAAAGCTGTTTCTTCAGCCAGAGGAAAATCTTCCATTTTATTCCTGTGGCAGCAGGGAGGTAGTGGAAGGTACGGTTGATTAATGTTTAAGTACCTGATAAGCAATGTCAGTAAACATTAGTGACACTGATGGAGTGGCTTTTCTCATATGGCACAAATCTCTTGCCTGAAAAGTCCCTCTTTGGTGTTTTCACAGGTCATTGGTTTTTCCTCGGAGACTGTGGCAGCCTTTATTGGTGTAGTTGGAATTCTCTCTATACTGGCTCAGGTGAGAAGCAATTTCTGTCTTGGCTCTAGCAGTGTGGTTATAAGAATGTCCAAAATTTCTGATAATCAGGGCTGGTGAGTTGTCAGAATCCCTGTGGTCACATAGACGTCATCGGACCCGTGCACGGCTACCTGCGGTCCCTCTTTCTTATCTTTTGAATGTAGCTGTTGTTTGTTGAACAACAAACTGTGGTAAAGGTGTTGTTCTGTGAAACTCTATAGATATTGTGCTCTGATTGCCGCGGGCAGGGATGTGCTGGTTTCTAACACAACGTTACGAGAGTGGAGGTGTGCATGTGCATGATAGCCAGTCTCACAGCAGCATGAGTTCCCTCAGATTCCTGTCCTCTTGTCTTCCAGTGTTGTCATCTTTCTTTGCACTTACTTTGAAAGCATCTGTTTTTCTTTCCAGACAGTAGTGTTGGGAATTCTCATGCGTTCGATAGGAAATAAAAACACCATCCTGTTGGGACTAGGCTTCCAGATCCTGCAGCTTGCCTGGTACGGCTTCGGCTCGCAGCCTTGGTAAGAGTTTGCCCATGTTCGTCTCCTGGCATCGGCAGGTTTCTCCCTCTGCTGTGGCTCCGTGGCAGCTCTCTGTCCCCTGGCAGAGGGAGATGCTGCCATGCCGTGGCGCTAGTCTGCGGCTGTCCCTCGGGAGCCTGCCTCCCCTAACTGCTGCCTCTTTCTTTCCGAGGATGATGTGGGCAGCAGGAGCTGTGGCTGCCATGTCTAGCATCACCTTCCCAGCCATCAGTGCCATGGTGTCTAGGAATGCGGACCCCGACCAACAGGGTGAGGCGCTTGGGGATTTATCTAACGGGCGAGTTCATCCCAGCAGGCGCTTGAGCTGACGCACGTTCGAATTCTCAGCATTGGCGGTGGAGGGGTGGGCAGGAACATCTGTGCCAACTGTGGAGTGTCGCTTTATTCTTGGTCGTATTGACACCCTTGCCTTTGACCATAGCTGATGCTTTGGGAGGGAATTCTTAAATTATGCACGTAGGTGTTCAGTGTTCCCTATCTGAGGTAGAGAGGAGACTGCTGCTTCATCGTTTGCCTGCTTCATGGTTTGACCCTGAGTCCTCAGACTTGGCTGCCTTAAATTCCGGTTCAGTTGGAAATTGTCGCTTTATGTGCCCATGCTTGTTTTATTCTTGAAAGTAGCAAGCCCAGCATTACTGATTTTTGTAAAACCTGATACTGAGCGAAGCTAATCACCAGCTAGCCATTTCATTGTAGAGTTCACGTCAATCCAGATCTGAATGTTTGATCCTGTCTTTAAATATGTAAGCATCCTTGAATAAAACAAGTTTCTTCAGAAAGCTCTAAGCCTGTCTTCCTTTCCTCGCTTTGTTCCCAGGTGTGGTGCAGGGGATGATCACTGGAATTCGGGGTCTGTGTAACGGCCTGGGGCCGGCGCTCTATGGCTTTGTCTTCTATCTCTTCCATGTGGAATTGAATGAAATGGCTGAGGTGGAAACTTTGGGTAAGGCCTCCAAACCCAACATGGCCAACCCTACAGACGAGGTAAGCTGTTCAGCTTTATCATTCTGTTTGCTGGGCTTCTTATGCCCTTCGACTTGAGCATTAATCATTCCTCTGTTTCGCCTTACAGAGCAGCATTATCCCAGGGCCTCCATTCCTGTTTGGAGCTTGTTCTGTCCTGCTGTCGCTGCTGGTGGCCTTGTTCATTCCAGAACACAACCTTGCACTGAGATCAGGCAGCCACAAGAAGCACAGTAACGGAGCCCAGACCCACACCCACAGCCCGCAGGCCGGAGGATCGGATGGCAAAGAGCCCCTGCTCGAGGACAGCAGCGTATGAGGTTGGGAGAGAAGGACCTGGCTTGCGTCTGAGCTCCAGATCAAGGACGGACTTAGCCAGTTGGAGTTCGGGGAGAGAGGGTGGGGGGAGAGAAGAAACGAGGTAACAGACTGTGCCACTAACAGCTAATGAGAAGGGACACGGTTTCCCTTCAAGCCAAATATACCCAGCTGGTGCAAAAATGGAATTGTATCATCTGGTGCTGATGGAAAGGGGAGACACTGAACTGCTCCACATGAAGGGATAGTTCTTTAAAGCAAACCTGCCCTTATACGTGAATACGGAACTTCATGGCGCCACCTGCCAAATATTCAACCAGTGAAAAATTAAGGAGCTAGCATTGTCTAATGTGAACTAACTGAGTTGCCAGCCAGAATAAAAACAAGGCATCTGTTACATGCCCCCATCCCCTTACAGAATTAGTACTTGCTACTGATCCCGACCCAGCTCGGCTGGCTAACCTGGGCCTGGGAGAGGCTTGACAGCTGCCCTGTGCGGTGTGTGCAGCCTGTGCTGTGAGACACCAAGTAAAAAGTGTGTGAAGAACAGACAGTGTAGTCAACTGTGAGCAGATCCTTGCTGCTTTGAGGATCTGATGAATTTGTGAAACTTAGACCAAAAAAAAAAAAAAAAATCTACTAACTTAATGTCCTGATGAAGATGAAAAAAATTAAGAAGTAAAGTTGCAACTGACACAGGGGAGAACGGGCAGATGAGAGAAGGGCAACTACATGAATTACAAATGCTTAGATGGTCAACAACGTTTGTATTTGTTTGGTTTTTCTTTTTTTGTTACACTGATGTAACATTTGCCTGTCGCTGCCTCCATAGGTAGTAGGTAGAAGGATTTTTTCAGAAATCTTTTTCTGGAACTGTAAGTGTTGTTTAGAAAATCAGTTCTCCGAGAGGTTGGAGAAACAACTAAACTCTGCTGAGCACTTTGATAAAACATGGTTTCCTGCGAGAAAGGTCAAAGAAATAGCTGTTTATCTTGAGCACTTTTATAAAGCATGTTGATTTTTCCCCAGGCCCTTGCCATCTGATATTAAAAGCAGATAATGACTGTAGCTTGTTTTTTCTCAGTCCAAAAGATCCAGATGGCGATGACTGCAGTTGATTTGAACTTATAGGTTTGGATTCCGTGTAGCATTTCTGAGCCTGCTATGAAGGCTTTCGTTTTATTGAAAAATGAAATTGCAACCTCTGCTGCGGGGTTCGGCTCTGTTTAGAAAGAGCAGCAGATACTCGAGTGTTGCAGAAGAAGCTAAGACAAATGTATAGGGAACGCTTGGTTGTTTATAGATACGTAGAGATATAGCAGAGGGCAGGAAATAATTGTTCTCATTTGAGTAAGATCAGAAGTAATGGCATTGAGCAATCACTGGGGAAATAAAGACCAAACTGGGAACATTTAAGAAATTAGTTGTTAGGGGAATTGAGGATACAATGGCCAAAAATAGTCCTGTCTCAGAGTGGGGTATGTGCAACAGCTGTCGTTCCCTGGCTGGCGTCCCTTCTCGGTAGGTTTGGGACAGGTAACTTAGGGGAGAAAGGCCAAAAGGGAGGGAGCACTGTCACTTAATGTCTTGGGTCTTTGCAAACGGGTAATCGTGGCTGATGCTGTGCCTGCACAGCAGTGACTGCAAATGCCATTTGCCTCTGGGAAAACACCAGCTGGAGAGCTCGGTCCCTGACCCACAACTGGCACGAGCAGGGGCGAGCACCGTCCGTCCCCAGCCCTGCCCTGGCAGTACAGCTCGCCCCGCTCCGGGAGTGAGGGGACGTCAGCTCTGGGGCGTATTCGGCGTCTGACCTCTTCTGTGCACTTGTCGGCGTGAGGGCTGGTTAATGTTGGCTTTGGAGAAATTGAGAGCTGCAATTTCATGTAGGTCTCGTAAATGCTTGTCAGATATTAACAGCTTGGAACCACTGCCTGCCTAGACTGGGCTGAACTAATAATTTAGTCTGTTTACCAATTTTCTGGACCAGTTAGTTACTGGAGGTGGACAGTTAAGTGAAATAATTCATAGTTTTTTGCATTAATCCAGCCTGGTACCCCCATCCTGTAGATTATTGTCCGTGCAGAGGGCAGCCACCTCGGACACTGAGGGTTTGCTGATGTGGATCTAATTGCAGGACTGGAGAACAGAGCTAGCGGAAGGTCTCAGTGACCTGCGGTGACTCCAGTTTTCCCAAGCTCATTGTGGTGATGCTCCAAATTCCCAAACATTATTCGGATGGTCTGTACCGTACGTGCACAGCAAACTTCTTTCCTGAAGGAAATCCAGTCACTTAAACTTCCAGGCAGCAATCCCAACTCTGTATCGCTCAAAAAAATGCCTTTTTTTAGACTGGAGATTTACCAAGTATGTCTGACGATGAATTTATTTACACTGTATTAAAATGAACTGAAGTAGGTTTGTCCCTCACACACAAATGGAGTGAAATGAAACACCGAATCGTTACCTCGTTCACACTGAGGCACTCGGAGCTTCACGGGTAGAATATAGCGGAACGTTACAGAAAGACGAGCATAATTTATATGATATAAAGTATATAGAGATATATTTTTTAAAGTCTTTTCCTTTATTGAATAGTTTCTTGAAAACGATGTGTTTCTAGTCCTGTTCCCTCTCACCACCGCTGCTGCCTGCAGCATCTCAGCCTCTCCTTCCCTTCGGACAGCAGAACTAACCGGGCGAGCTTCCCTCCTTGTTCCTGTCCGTCACGACGCGATACCCGAGTTTCCAGTGATGCCGACATCCCTCGATTCGTGAGTAGTGGACCTGGAGTGTTTTGGTCACTTCTTCAGCCCCTGAGCTCGGAGCCAGACTGCCGCGTCTGTGTGAAAGGCTCCACCGCGGCGGAGGTTTCCTCGGCTGCCGGGGGGTTACGGCGTTGGGCGGCTGCACCGGCAGAGGGTACGCGGCGAGCGCCGTTACCAGCGTGAAGGTGACTTGTACATCGGTCCCTCGCTGTGCTGGCGCGGGGGCCTCTCGCTGGCGCGGG